>NC_140130.1:37530948-37828448 GCF_964035555.1 Netta rufina
AAAGTGAGAGAAAAAGGCCTCTCTAGAGGAAATAAAGAAGAAGTTATTACAGCTTTCACTTTTTGTGGAGTATGAAAAAGCTTTCTGTATGTTAAACAGTCTTGTGGACATCTGGCATGATTGGTTTTAATCTGCTGACTAAAAAGTCAGGATTAAATCTTGCTTTACACCTCTTTGTATTGCAGTCAGTAAAGTGACAGAGCTGCTCTGAAACAATGGCTCTACTTATTCCACCCAATATGCCATGTGGTAGATCACCCCCTTTTTCAGCACCACTTCTCTGAAAAGACAATGAAGCATCTGGTGGGGTTTTCCTGTGTCCAAGATATTTTTTGTCAGTAATTTCACTCAGCCGGTCTGCTTAGTTCTCCCTTGGTGCTACTTTTTGAGACAGGGTTTGCCAAACCCAGTGGCAAGAGGTCAGGAGGCCAAAGTGATGAATTTTTATGTGCCTGTTTCTTGTGTTTCTGCTCAGTCATGATTCTTTGCGCGCTGTACTGCCTCTGAAAGGGAGCCACAGTGAGCAATTTGTCCTCCTGGGCTGGAGAGAATGGGGAGGCAGATGAGTTAAAATAGCATGTATGACTTCGGACAGAGACACACACAAATGTTGTCTTATGGCAGAACAGAATACTCCTGTCACTATTCAGCGCGAGAGGTGCTTGGGAGATTTGTAGCCTGCTGGCTTTCCATCAAGTGACAAATGAATTTAACAGCACTTAAAGATACAGCGAAAAGAATGGCACTTCACTAACTAGTCCACAGCTGTTAGCTTTAAAATTATGTTGCATTAACACTTTTGAACTTGCATTATTCCATCTCTCTCCGTAATTGGGACTTCTGTATATTTCTCAGCATGTTTGAATACTGTTTTGCTTTAAGAAGAAAAAAAAATATCTGTGTTTCAGAATTTTGTAAAATATGCTTTCTGGTTGTTTGCCCAGTCAGGCCCCCATCCCCTCCAGATGGATCATTGATCCACACGAACAGGAGGACTGTGGAAGCTGCATTTCTGGCAGTGCTTTCTGTTCTCTCAGTGGTGCTGCGCAACACCCAGTGGTGTCAAATGAGCCAGGGATCTGCATTTGTTGCTGCATTAAATCCCTCTGGATCCCCAGCCAGTGGTATGAATATGCTCTTCCTCCAAACCCTCCTCCTTCTCTGACCAGCAGTGTCACTCTAGTTGGTCAAGGGCTGCATTCAATTTGTTCTTGGTCAGCAACTAAGTTTTGAACCCATTCAGTGAGGGTGGTGTCCTTGAGAAAATTCTGAATATCACTGCAATGCACAAACCCTTCATTCTTATACCATTGAAGCCTCACTGAAGAGGATGCAAAGCTACAGTGCAGCATGAAGAGAGACACCCTATTTCCTGCTCTCCACATTGTCTGTTTTATCCCACAACTGTTCTTTATGTGTTGCCAGTCTTTTATTGTGTGCAGTATTTATGTCATGCACATACTGACTCTGCCAATACATCTTAACCTTTTATGAGCAAAAACATGGTAAACCTTGGGTCCGTACCTTGCACGGTATTTTACCAAAATTTCCTTCATTTGTTTTATCCAAAAGGCATTTATTTTAATGTGTGAATAAGATCTTCTGGAAATAGGGGTACTTTGTGATGTCTGAGTCTTGCCGATGACAAATGAACTTGCTGTTGGGCAGTGTGGCTCCCCCAGGACGTGCCGCAGCCCTGGCTTCTCAGCATCTTCAGAGACCAGGTGCTGCTGCAGCCAACTGCTTGCAGGCTGCGTGACAGTCATGATGGGAGAGGAAGACAATTCAGCAGTCCCTTGCCATCATTCTTAGAGCTATTTGAACATAAAAGTGGCTAGAAAGGATTATTTGAACTTACAGGCTGTTGTATTCGTATTCCATTTTCAAAAGTGAATAAAGGAGCAAATGGTGTGGAACCAGACAGGGAGCACAACCAGTGAGAAGTGAATGAGATATGGCAGAGTGAAAAGAACCAAGTCAGGGAGGCTAGACAAAACGAAAAAGGTGAGGAGTACAGTAAGGAAGTAGTACATGTGCCACATCAGCAAGGCATCACCTGATCAGCCAAGTTTTGTCTCATAACACTGTGCAGCACATCACAGTTATTAACACAGTGAATTTCATTTTGCATTTGGAAAACATGTGCAGGTCAAAAAAATGGATGCAGTGAACTGAGCATGATTTTTGTGTTGCATTTGCTGTACGGTAAACTCAGAGAAAGGGTGTTCTTTTCCCACAGAGAGGAAACAGTAGGGGAGCATGAACATCTCTCCTACTTCACAGTGTGTGTGCTCATGGTCATTTGATGAGGCGGAGGATGGATTTCCGTCTCACATTTGTGCTTAGCCTTAGCAAGAGCACAGCCCTGAGGTGCTGACAGCCTGAGATGTACGCTCCTGCCCCATGCTGTCACATTCATTCTCCAGGTCTCAAATTCCCTCTTTGTTTAAGGGACTGGTTATTTTTGCTGTTATGCATTATAGGAGAGAAAAACAAAAAAAAAAAAGGCTTCATACTTCTCTATATTTACCACTTTGTGATTAAAAAAACAAAACTTTTGTCTGGCTAATGGCATATAGATTTTAGGTAGTTTTGTAGTTTGATTTCAGAGTCACCCAACACTTCATGTTTTAAAAGTCAGCTCCAATTCTCATTTCTGAGGATAAGCTCAATAGAAGTCAAATGCAAAAATGTTGTTGAACAGTATACTCCATAGATTACATAGATGATACCCTCTGTGTAAGTCTACTTTTTTGGAAGCCAAAGGTTCACATTCTTCAGAAGCTAAGTCTGGATCTTGATCTGTGTCACACCATTGATTTTGTACAAAATGCCCTGTATATTTAAAGGGCAAATTTATTCCAGAATTTGCCTTTTTTGGCAGTGCTTGTCGGTGGAACAGAATACTGCACGGGAGTGTTTCTGAGACACACTGCTCATTCCTAATGAGACAACGTGGAAGTAGTCTCCTGTGCAGATCACTGTGCAGCAGCTGTGGTCTGGCAGTAAACACTCTCGTCTGTCCCCAGCAGGCTGTATCAGTAAGCGTACTCTCCGGAAGGGTTAGGAAGAATAAAGCTGACAGTCTCCGGTTATTTGGAACCCTGCAATGTCCAGGTTTTCAGATAGTGAGTCAAGAAGCACCAAAGAATTTTGCTAGATGTTGGCTTACATTTTTGCTACTTCATGTTACTGCTCTGAGATTTAATTTCTTATGGCTGTAAGAAGCCATTAAATATGGAAGTAGCAGAAACAATAACACCATCAGCACAAACAGTGGCAAATGTTACTACTCAAAACAAAGGCAATTGCAAGGCACAGAGGAGCAGATGGGGCTCACTGGCTATTTCACTCCTAAAATGAAAAGAAATAGAAAGCTCTTAGTCTGAAAGTTAGATAAAAGCAAGCTTAGCTATAAGGAGAGAAGCTGTCTCTTATTATTTCTTCTGAACTCAAGAGAAGAGGGGGTTTTACATTTCTCTGCAGAAACAGATTTACATTAGAGATCTTGTGTGCTTCATCTAAGTCTTTGCTTAATGGAAACAATGTGTACAGTCCTCTGCTTAGTCAGTTGGAGTAAAAAAAGAGCAAGCACTGTGAGGGTGTCCAACAAGTAATGTTTCAAGCAGGTATTCCTGCTTGACCAAAGCAGGAAAAAATAATGGGATAAAAGGAATAGAAGAATGTGTGAATAATTCCCAAGAGGTTCACAGACTATGGGACAAGACAACATATTTGCAGAAGATTTCCATAGGAACAATTGACTCTTCCAGTTCCCGTAATTATGGAAAAGTGAGTCGTTGTCTTTGAAAACTTCCCTGTGACCCTACTCAACATCAAGTGATGATGCTAAATAACTAGGAAGATGGACAGAGGAGAGAAGAGATATTTCTAGCAGACCACTTCAAAGTTCCAGATTTTCTGGTGTTACAGGTTTTATACAGATCTAATGGAAGTCCTGAATGAATTTGAAACTTATTATCTTTTATTGTCTGTGTCAGGAAGTCAATTTAAACTGAGAGCTTAAATAGCAAGGAAGAATAGGGTTGGTGGGGACAGATGACACAAGACCCTTCACCTGAAAACTTCACCTTTGTTTGCAGAGTACTTTTTGTGTTCCTGACGCATGCAGGTGACAAAGAACTCAGGGCAAATTATGAACCAATGTGTAGGTGCTCAGCTGAACTCAAACTTGGGGATCTCAGTCAGGAAAATAAGAGAATCCAAAAAGATGGAACCTGACCAGAAGGAATCAGGTAGAGGAAACTAGAAGCTAATTACCATGCAGGTGAATACATGTGATGGAAAAGAAGTTCTATCCTGATTTTTGCATTTCTAGAGATATACTTGACTGAAAAAGCAAAAGCAAAAGCAAATAAATAAAAAGAAAAATAATAAATAAATAAAGGTTCACTTAACACCAGTATTGAAAAAAATAGTTACAAAATGGGGGATGACTGTTAAATTTGCAAAACTGTTCAGGACAGAGCACCACAAACTATATAACGAAAGTTTCTTTTCCAGTTTGAAAAAATCAAGTGGTAGAAGATGCCATGGGGAAAAAATTAGGAGTGTGAGAAACTAGAATTTCTTAATCTTTCTCTTTGGACATACATAAGTGAGCAAGTAGTAATCAAGGTCCTGTATTTGAAAAAAATGTATATATTAAATTGGCATGTACAAAATAACAGCTGGCTGAATAAACTAGTTAATTTCAGACTAAAACACTGTTTAGGATAGTTACATAGCCAAAAATTAGATAAATCAGATTTAAACATCAGAGGTTTATAAATTGAGCACAGTGTCTAAGTGGCTGAGTTGGATTATGCTGAGTATCTCATAAACAGGCTAAATTTTATTACAGCTAAACGTGTAACAAATGCCAAGAGGGATTTCTTTCAAGTGCCATCAGAAGCATACATTCCAGATGAACAAGACGCTAGTAGGCAGCTCTTACCAGCAATGTAGTAGTCATGTCACCAGGGACAGAGCTGTACTAGCATATTCTTTCCAAGAAAGTAAGGTTTGGCCTTTGACACTTTCTTCAGGATCTGTAATCTCAGAAAATCTTAGCGTAGGCTTTTGAGCTTAATTCATATTCTTTTCTGATGAAGAGAATTAAAAAGAGAGGTGTCGTTGCGACCAGCTGTTGGCACGGAGGAGAGCTGCAGGGGCAGGTCCAATGTCTCGGGGGACCAGAGGTCCCAGCCCTCCCACTGCTCGCTCCCATACCTCCCGCAGCAGCCTGGGGTCGCTTGGGGCTGTCAGTGGGCAGCAGAGTTCTGCTGGGACCCTGCCCCGCTGACTCCCTTGCAAATGCAGATACAAATCTTACCCTCTACTGCCAAAGGTAAGTTCATAAGAGCCAGGTATTGTTTTCATGAGTAATAAAGCAGTCAATGGCAAGAGCGCGCACCCTGCAGAGCAGGCAGTTACATCTACAGCTGGACAGAGGTTGTACATTAAACCGAGGTGTCTCAGTCTGTTCAGCATGGTGGTACCTTAAAAACAAATGGATATGGTTTTGCATTGCCTAGTGTTACACTTTGATAACATTGTCATGAATGATCTAAGGTTTTGGACAAGAAAATGCACTTAATAATGAACTTCAGACAGCTAATTTGAAACTGAGTCCAAGGAAATGCAAGTTGTTCCCAGCAGGGATCATTTGTTTTAGGGACGGAGGAGAACTTTGGAAGCATGAAGGTAGGGTCTTAGTGCTGAGAATCTTTTGTCACAGACAGTACCCAAAGAGGTATTTAAAACCGAAATACCCCTGTGCAAATCAACATAGGGGTCCTACAGTGGAGACCAGCATCCTGGTGTGATTTGCATTGACTTACCATCAAAGGATGTATTGTACACATGCTACATAAGAAACACACCAAGGAAAGATGGGAGTGGTGCAACAAGCCTTTGTTCTCCATCCCACCCAGCCCTCCACCATGCCTGCTCCCCTGGACATGAGCTCGCTCCTTGTCAAATATTCAAAAAGAATGTAATTTTTCATATCGATACTTAATGTCACATCTCATTAACACTTTTTCATATTTCTTCTTCATTCAGCTGATGTTTATCTCACTACTGAGTTAAATTCCTGCTCCTGGAAGCTTATCAGTATAAAGAGCACAGATACTTCAAGATACTATTGCTATCTCTATGTAGTTAATGTTAACATGAGTTAAACTATAATCTAAGGGATATTTTTTTTCATTTTTTTTTTTTTTTTAAAAAGTGTCTCCTGTTTCAGGTGGGTTTTTATCACCTTACACTGGGGAAATTAGCTCTGTGATTTTCCTAACTACTTGCAGCAGCTGAGTGGGTGAATACCACTGCACAGTTGTGAAAAATCAGCTAAAATGAGTTTGCATTTCAATGGCAGTTTAAAAAATATGGTGTTAGTTGTCCTGTAGCTAAATGCACATCTTTTACTGACTCAGGTACATCTGACTTCATTTTCTCACTTGCAAATTTTATTTCTCTTACACCATGTGATTTGGTGAATTTAATATTTGTACACTCCTAATACCCAGAAAAATATATCAACCCTTTCTAAAGTGAGGAGGAGCCCAAACAAGACGGATGTTCCTGTTATTCCCAAAGTAGCAAGTCTTTTACTTGGCTGATTGTTTCAAATACAATTTGCATCCAGTTAATAATAAAAAAGCATTTGATTATCCTAATTTAATAAGTGTCAGGTTGATTTTGTTTTTTGAGCAGCATTTCAGAGGAAGTATTTCACTTTCATAATTAGATGATACATGTTCCTCTGTCTTTTCCATCTTGCCAGAATGCACAGAGTATCTAACTGGAATAAAATTAAATATCTTAAATTTAATTGATTTGGTCGCTCGTGTTCAAGACTTTGCTTCAACCGCCTTATTTTAGCAGTCTTCAGACTCTCTCATGTTCATTTTAGCAAGAAATACTTCTGCTTCAATCCATGTGGCTTACTAGAAATTGCAATTGCAATCACAGAATCACAGAATTTTCTAGGTTGGAAGAGACCTCAAGATCATCGAGTCCAACCTCTGACCTAACGCTAACAGTCCCCACTAAACCATATCCCTAAGCTCTACATCTAAACGTCTTTTGAACTTTGTCATCATAAAGTAACAATATATTATTTTCTTTTTGTTTAGATTTCAAAGTAATAATAAGTTGTAAAAAGATTTTTCAAACCATTGGGAAAAATAATACACATCTCTAGATTCAGTAGACAAAGGCAACTGTAAAGTTTTAATCACTGTGTTCTTGGATGCCCTATTTTTTTTTCAAAACAATTTTGTTGAGGTAATTGCAAGCATGCAATAGTTCAGCTCACACATGAAGAGGTGGACTCAAGTCTAAAGAATGCTCAGAAACTGGGTGTGCAGGATGAAAAAGCTGCAATTTTCAACAAAGCACTAACAGTAAACAGTAGTGTACTTCACAGCAGTTCCATGTCTCCATACACGTGCAATATAAAACGCAATTATATAATATACGATGTATTACATGACATAACATTGTGTGTGTATGTAATACAATTTTGTTTTAATACCTTTTAAATATAAGTATGCAGAAATACAGTCTAAAACATTTTAATGTGTTGTGTATGTGGTGAAGCAGATCTGTTTTGAAGGCTGCATTTATCTTGTAAATTAGAGGGTTTTCAATATCTAAAGACTGCAGAGTTTAGAAGAAATTCTAGATTTGTCACTATCAATATCAAATACTTTCTACATAATACGACATTTTTATTATGTTCCAAGGCAATTATCAGAGGAGTTATTCCTGTGTTTTACAATTCACTACACATAAACTATTGTAAAGCATTATTAAAAAGGTACTATGAAGTGTCTGCCTGCATGGACAGTACATGTGAAAACTGTAATAAGACATGTCTGTGTTTGCTAAGCAAAGGCTGAATGCTGAATTCTCTCTGAGCTCTGAATTCAGTTCTGCTGCAAACGCTTTAGCCAAATTTTGTTTTTAAAAAAAGTGTAAAAAAAAAAGATAACTTGGGTAGAAGAGTTTTGACATCTAATTCCCATATTCTAACTTTGCAAAAGAGTACTTTTGAGGGAGTACCTAAAAAGAAACAGTGTGTTTTCATAGCATTTTAATTTTCTTTACCAGCAACAAAAAATCCCTTCATAAGTAGACTTGTCTAAAAAGGCACATGTTCCCGAAAGTTTTCTGCTTGGGTGACTACGACTTTGTAGAAATTGAAAGGAGGAGGAAAAAAGGAATGCTCCAGCTTGTATAAGAAATGAACCTTTGCCCAATCACTTTTTGTCTGTGAATAAGGTAACTTTTTGTGCATGTGAAATTTGAAAGTAATAAGGTATGTGGGTCCTTTCTCTTTATTGGTTCTCAAGAGTCGATCGCGTTGTTTTTGTTGTTTTTTGTTTTTTTTTTTTTTCTTTTAGAGCAGGCCTGAAGTTGTGAGATAAAGCAGCTCAGAAAAAAAAAATGTTCTCAAGCAGATGCCTTTAAGAGACAGAAATCATGAATTTCTTGAATTGCAACCACTCCGGGGGTGGCTACAATGACTTTTTGACAGTGACAGTAACTCTGCCTTGTCTTTTCGAGCCCTTCTTTGGCCCATTCACTCTGGAAAGCTGCTTAAGCGCACTTAAGCGCATTAGCATTTGGATGCTAGGGGACCGTATTGACCCTCATTTGGAAAGTTTAAATGAGTGAAAGATGGAGCGATTTGTTAGGGCTTTAGAAACCAGCTTTAGAGAGCGGTGAGTTTTCCGCTTTGGTTTGTTCGGGTGCTTGTTCTAATCTGGTGTGCTTTTTAAAGGCGACCAGACTGATTTGTGACACATGAGCCCAAAGCGCTATTTTTTGGGGTTTGACCCGATTAGCTAATCTGTGCTTTGAATTTCAATAGTGGTATCGGAGGGAGTGCACATTGGGAATGGCTCGCTTGTGGATTACCTCATCGGGAATTGCTTGCGGACGCAGATGGCAAAACGATAATTACGTGTAGAAACAGACAAAATGGGTCCAAAGCTAAACTGGATATGAGAGAGAGAAGCGATGAGGTCTGTCCTCAAAGCAAGGGACAGCAGCAGCATGCTCCCCAGCAGCTTGGTGTGCCTCTCCGCTGCCATCCCAGCCGCAGCAGGTCAAGCGAGCTATTGCCAGCACCTTCACTTTCTCCTCCAAAGCTATTTGGAAAACACCTCAAAATTCTGCTATGCAGATGAAGCTTTCAAAGAGCAGCCCACATCTGCGTTCATGTGACCAACACCTTGTCCTCCAGCGAAAGTTGTGACTCCACATGCACCCGTGGCCCTGTTTGGGCCTTGGTTGTGCCAGGTTTCTTAGGATAAAACTCGGAGGTAGATCTTTGTAATCTGTAGACGTGGTGCTGCTTGTTTGGGAAAGAAACGATCAAGAAAAATCTGTAAGGCAAGGGCATAATCTCTTCAGTAAAATGGGGATTCGACACCTGTTCAGTTCACAGACATGAAGAAAAAGATGAGATTTGTATTTCGCTTTTACTGAATCACACTCAAGTTACTATCCTTTAAAAATGGAATTGCTCAGCTTTTCACTTTTTGTTTGTACTGTGGCAACACACAGAACCCTTTATCAAGGGTCATTTTAATACCTTTTTGTCAAATGGAAAGAAAAAGTTTTTGGACAGATAATTCCCACTCTAGCACTGATAACCTCAGCTGAATTTTGGATTATTTGGAAGCAGGTGGACTTTTTTTTAAATACATGCTTCGCATCTCCTTCAAAAGAAATTCAGAATGGGAAATGAGAAGTAAGCTCTAATTTCATGATACTGTGCCTGATAGATACTGTACTTCTAATGATGAATCCCAATATATGTTGTTATATTTTTGAAGGAAAGAAGGATGCGGTCAGATGTGAAATTCTCCATTACCAAAGGAAATACTTATTTTATAAGGGAATAATATCATACAAAATGACAAACTGTTTTCTGGTCATTAAGAAAAGGAAGAGAACACGCAGAGCAGGGAAATCACCTCTTTCCCCGTTCTTAACCTAATTATATTCCTTGAGGAAGCTCTTTATTCAGATGGATATTCTTTACCAAATCTTATCCAAGGCTGTGCACAGATGCTATCCATCATAGGTGGTTAGACTAAATCAAGGAAAACTGAACAGCTTCCCATGTATGAGTGCCCATCTTAGCCATTTTCTCTCTGCCTTGGAGTAATAATAAGCTTTCCACAATGCCCCTTTTGGCCTTTTGCTTTGTGGCTTCCAGAAGCCCAGGCAGATGGGTTGGAGAAGCATCAAACACCGTCCGGAAGGTTTGCCCATGTTGGATAACTGCAGAGCACCTTGTGAAGCCTGCTACCCCACAGTGGAAACAGTCTGTCTGCATTATAAGCATTTACCATAGTTATCATAGTTAAAGTTAGCTAAAAGTACAGGTTCAGTGTATCTAAAGTACGATTTTAGGTTAAATACATCCTTAACCGCTTTGCTGAGGGCTTCAGACTTTCACCTCTTAAAATGTAGCAGAGCAAGCCCTTTAAACAACAAGTTCTGTATTACTCTCTAGGTCAGCCTTCCTTACTGTTAAAATTGGGCCACAACTAGGTTAATATCTAATAAATCATGGCCTGACTCTTCCTTTGAAATTCACACCTTGAGCCCATTGAACTGTTGATTTATAATACATCTTAGACACCCAATCATCAAAATATCTAGAGATACGATGTTGTCTTTTTTTTTTAAAGAATGGTGTATGAGCAATTTGCTATCAAGAATTAACTTTGAAACTTGATGTCAGATCATTAATTAGTGCTAGGATTTTCAAATTATACTTGGGGCACTAATTCACAAGGCCGAAGTTTTGGCAAATGAGTTAAGCTGCAAGACTCTAGTGCCAAGGTACTTATCAGCTTTTTAAAATGTGATACATAAATAAGCAGTGCTGTGGAGTCATTAGCTGTAGGAAGTGGCTTTTGTGAATGTTTACAATAATGTGTGATACAGTGTCAGACCTATGAAAGAACCTATGCACATGGTAATAAGTTAAATGAATATTTGCTTTATTTGATTGATACTTTCTTAATATCGTCTGTTTCTCTCCAAACAGTAATTCAGTGTATTATTTTAAATCCATCATGAGAGGAAGTCACTTAAATAAGCAGTGCTTCATATTTTGACCTACAACAAATCATACTTTCAGATGTCATTGGATCAGCACTTGAAGACACAAAGATTGATCAAGTTCTATAAAATGTGGTCTCATCTTTTGTTTAAACCTGTTTCCCTTTCTTCCTTTGTGTTTTTTATTAGACACTATGTGCGAAGGCTACAATGCAGACTATCCGGGCAGCTGACACAAATGAAGTAGTCAAGCTAATATTTCGTGAATCTGATAATGACAGAAAGGTAAACAACTTAATGCCCTCTATACCTCCTGTGTAAATAGAAACTCTGTTTAACGTTCACTTTCTTTTCTACAAAGAATGAATATAGTTGTTTCAAACTGATGATTTAAAGGGAGGGGTGGGATATTGATTGTCACACCTAATGCGCAGTTAATTGGATTTTTCTAACTGATTGCCAGTCAACCAAATGGCCAAGCTGACGAGGAGCTTTAGACACTTAGAGACATGTAGTTTTAAAGGGCTGCATGTATCTAAAGGGGTTGCTTCCAAGAGCAGTGTGTTAGATACCTGAATCCCAGAGCTTTGCTAACCTTTCTCCTCTATTTTTTTAGGTTATGCTACAATTAGAAAAGAAGCTTTTTGACTATTTTAATCAAGATGTTTTTAGAGATAACAATGGCACTGCGGTAAGTTCGTTACTAAACACTGTTGAAGAAATAAATTGGAAACTCTCATACAAACTGTGTTTTTATCATCCCTATATCCTTATCAGTCCTCCTGTCTACAGAAAGAAAGGCTAATTCATCCAAGATGGCAACTGCTCCAACTTTGTTCCTTAATTAGCCAGTTATTTTGATTGCAGCTTCTTAATATCTTCATAACTTACCTTGGCCACTCTGTCCTCTGTTTCCCATTTCTTCAAGCACACTTTCTTTACTCATTCTTCTCTGTGCACTTCCTTAACTTAAAAAAAAAGCCTTTAATGCAAAACTGCTCTGAAAATATCTGTGTCTTCTGAGTATACAAAGAGTATACTCTTCTGAGTATACAAAGAATAATAGAAATATGTGAATAAATAAAATAGAAAGGTCAAACCCTTCATCAGGCTAGCACTGTTTGGGCAATCATATGCAGTTTCGTAAGCAGAGAAAGCAGAAAGGGACCACTAGCCTTTTGATTTGTAACGAGGACTAGATTTTTTCTGTGGAGAATGACTTTATATCTTCTTTTTTAAAAGTTATTTTATTTCAAAATATAGCCACTTCGTTTTGGAAAATCTCTGTATCATTACTTGCAGTTTTCTCAATTTCATTAAAGTTTCCTAAGAGTTTTGTATCTAAAAGAAAAACATGAAGCACCCATAATGATAAGTGAAAAAAAAAATAGATGAAAAAAAATAGATGAAAAAAAAAAGATGATAGATACCTACTGCATATGGGAGCCTTACTGAAGATTTCACTGACCTGACCCTCTGCTTATGGAAATTGGTCCAACTTCACTGATATCAGAACTAAGCTCCTTGTTTCAGATAAAGGTCTGTATATGTATGCATAAACTAAAAGCATTCACATGTTCAATATTCTGAGCTATACAAGTAGAGCAGGCTATGCCAGACAAACAAAACCTTTAGAAAACTGTGTGTTCTATGGAAATTGTCAACACAAAAACTCTGTGTTGTGCAAGCTGACAAGCTAGCCCGGTTTTCACATCTTTCCACATGGCACAGAATTTTATCTTCTTTCCTCACACCCAGAATAAAGAAGACATGGGATTCAGCTTCTGTGTCTCAGCTTCTTGGAGAGTCCTCCAACTCTAGTTTTTGCTGTAGTCTCTACCAATTTCTCACAAAATCTATTGCTACTTATTGCATAGGGAGGGGATGTATACTCCCTTATCTCTGTCTTCTCTTCTACCTACAGCATGTTCTCTTGCTGTTCATAGACAGACAGGTTGTTTGGAGATCTGTCTGCAAGGATCCAGGGCAAGGAGGATAACCAAAGCCCCTTTACTCACCCTCTCTGTTTATAAGTTAACTCACACCTAGAAGGTTAATTCCATTAGAGAATCTGAGATCTCACTCATTTCTGAAGTCAGGAAAGTTGGATGAGTCAGATTCATGAGGAAAGTGAAGATGTTTCCTGTTTAAGCATTTGTTGATGTCCATCCCATTCATTGGGACTGCTTTTCTTACTTAAAGCACATCTTTCATATGTGGCATATACCCACCACAAGAAATATCTGTGAGGCAAGGTATCTCAAAAACACAGTTACTGTGAGATAAGTGGTTTTTGTTTTGTTTTGTTTTTATTTAGAAGGTGAAAAAATCTTTGGGAAATACATAGCAATTGTTTTTTCCTTGATGTTTTTCAGTTTGGGGGACATTTAATAGAGAGTAATAACACTAATCCCAATTCCAGTTTCTATAGGTAAATCATACGATTTTCCTCTACATCTATTGCTATTATATTTTAGCTTCTTTTGAAACAGCTCAAATATTTGTCATGTTGATTTTTTCCCCCAATACATTGTTGAAGCTGAGCAAAGCTATTCTTTTTGCTGCCATTTTACCACATCCCTAGTGGTATTTCAGATGACTGCTAGTTGGCTTTACATATGTGGACACAGTGTGCAAAAGCACAGGCAGATTCCCACTTAAGCACATTCCATCTCAAAATCAGCAGTCATTTCATTCATGCATCAAGAAGCAGGAAATCTTCCAGATCAAACATGGAAGGAAAAGATAAACGATATAATGAGCCATTGGAGATAATCTAATCTTCATGGTCTAGTTAAACACGCAGCACCATGATCACTAAAAACAAACTACCTATCTAAAAGGATAAATGTCTCTGTGCCGAATTCAACCCAAAAAATCCATCGCATCCTTCATCAACCACCGGTCTTGTACCAGCCTGACAGAAATTTAATTCAAGCTGGCTCCTGAAAATAATTATTGTATTTTAAGAGTAGTAATCATTGGTCGGGACATGATTGAATGTGTCCATGCCTATTGACTTTTTCTATGATTTATAGCTTTGTTTAGTCGATATTCCCATCGAAATTGTATAATTAATTATAAGTGGGGCTGTCAGGTCTGCAGGATGGAGTGCCCTGATGAGTATTTGGGAAGATTAAATTTTCCTTAGCTGTACCAATGCAAGGCTTGGGAATTTTCACAGCACTATGGCTGTTGGATAAAGATGTTTTCTGTGTGTTTAGCAACTGCTTTAGCTCAAAATCCATTGATTTTTTGAGTTTTTTTTTTTTTTATTAGTGTGATGTCTCTTCAGTAACAGTGGAATGTGTACTGATGTGACAAGACCTGACAAATATTTATTATCAACAGGCTACTTTATCATTGTCCATACACAGTTATTCCTTCTTTTTTACATTGTAATCAACAAAAAGAATCTTATAGATATAAGATATATTTATAGAAATAAGTATTTTTATGAAAAATCTGATGTAGATACAAATTATCTCTTTAACAGAAATTCAGTTTGAAACTCATGCAGTCATCTGTCAGGTCTAATTTTTCCAGACTTATCTGTACCTTATTCCAAATTTATCTTAGCAATTATCTGTATTTATCACTTTGAAGTGCAATAACCATTCTGTATCATTTTGTTTCGAGAAATAAACACCCAGATTTATTAAACTGTTTAGTGACAGAAAAAAAGAGAAAAGCTACTTGAAAGGAGCTGTAACATAATGCAGAACCAGCTTGATACTTAATTTGTATGTTCAGAATTGTACATCAAGGTCATAGTACCTCAGATGAACCAGGGCATAACTCTAGTAACTACTACAGAACTACCGTGTCTAGATGCTATGGAGAAGGGAGTTACAGAATGGCAATCGAAATGCAAAAAGTGGGACGAAAGGAGGTACAACATGCAGCGTTTCACCTTAGTGTCACAACAATTACAGTTGAAGGAGTTGCTTTTGAGTTAAAAAAAGCTTAACACTTGTGACTTTGACAGTAGCATACAGCCAAGCTGTGCTGTACAGCATTGTTTGTGTTCTGCTCCGGAGACTTCCTGTGAATGGTGGGCAAAGAAATGAGGCATTTCTAATCTGAGCTGGCTTCTTGCACCTTTCAAGAGGTGGAAGTCTCCAGCTGGTAACTCTGACCACATCCTAGCCACAGTGCTTCTGTGCCCTGTTCCTCATCCACACAAAGAGCATGAGGTGCTCATGCACGAGGGAGAATGTGGGGGATGCCTAAGCCTTCTTATCCGGCATCCTGAGTGGATCTGCAGTGCTGTCCACTATCCCTGACCTTACGCTGACTCACCAATATGTCATTCACACAAAACTTGGATGTAGCTTTGGATTTGCCAGCTCTCAATTGAGTAAAATTATCATGCCAGTGGTTTCAGGAGAGTAGCATTGTGCAGGGAATTCATGAATAAATCTACACTTTTACAGCATTTTTTTCATATTCCTTAATAATTTGTGATGAATCAGTCTATAACTGCTTTTTGGTTTGTTTGTTTGTTTTTAAAAAAAATCTTCTATTTGGGAGTTCAGCCTTAATTTTAAAATGCTCAAAAGAGATAGAAGGCAGAGATAATAATTTAATGGAAAAAAATGATCATGTTATTGATTTATGCAAAAGAAGCATGAGTTAAATGCTATTTCTTCAGTAGTCAGTTAAATAAATATAGAAGAAGACCTTAAAAACTCTTTATGACTACAGAAGAATGATTAAATCATTAGGAATCATTTTATAATCTTTAACCACAGACAGAAATGAGAAATGGGTCATACATTCATATATTTCATATTAAACATATTAAGGAATCAATCCAGATGGAAACTAATGTATTGTCCTTAAGATTTTGACCATTACTGTGTAATGAAAGTAGTCCGTGAATTAATTTTCTTAAGAGTTAGACGTGATGTTATTTCCACTAAAATCATAATCTGTTTTGTCTGTTGATATTCATGGAAACTGGTGACTAATTACGTATCTCTGCTTATGCTGGCCTTCCCTGCTTCCTGCTTGTTCCTGAGCAGGTGTCCCGTCCTATGCTGCTGGCTTCAGCTCTCACAGAGACACTTACCCTGACAGTCCTTTTTGTCAGCTGCTCCCCCTGCCTCTCTTACTTGGAGGTAGAAGAAGTTAGGCTGAGGGTGCCAGCTGTCCAGTTACTCCTGGGTAATCAGATAGTTCAGAGGACACTGTTGCATTATCACACACTGTCAGCATTAATTCCAAAACAGATGCAAGATAGTTATGCAGGAAAGCACAGTGATCTCCAGCCTATATATACCAGAAAATGGAAGTGGTTCTATTTATTACCTTGTTATTACAATGAAAAAAAAAAAAAAAAAGAGCTTCATGTTATCAGTGGTCAAATATCTTTTAGTCATCCTTATATTGCAGAGAGCAAACAATAAATTTCTACAGTGAACACTGTCTTTATTCAATGTCTATGTTATGAGCAACAAAATCAGTCTTTGAGGGTAGATTCCCTTTATTCCGTGTGTCTGTTTAGATTTGACAGATAGGATACAATATGAGAAGAAAATTGTAACGTGATATAAAAATGGGTTGAATTATAAAGGTTTTGTTCTCCCTATGCCAAGTGATGATTAAAAGGGATCTGTTATTATACTAATTAACCTAGAGGTGTTTCTACAAACAGTTGAGGCAAACATACTTTTAAATGATGAGTAACTTGATTGTGTTTTTTATTTTAATATTCCTGGGAAATCCTGAAAGGATCAAGAAGAAAGGGTTAGTCCATCAGGGACCTTTATTAAGCTTTTTGTGAGAATACGTGCACTCATGAAGGTTAAGGATCTGGCATCACTGAAAATGTATTAATCAACAGACAAGATATAGCACAATGCACTCTTCCCAATGGCCTTGGCTCTGACCCTTTTAAAGATAATGGGAATACTGTCCACTAAGAACTAGATTAGGACGATCAAGTGCATTTCATCAGGGTTTGACTTGAACCATGATCCCAGAGGTGAAAAGGCAGAGGTTTATCCACTGAGCCAACCAGCCCCTGTCCAGATAAAATCCTGAATATGATGTATAAGGGCAAATTAGGATGAAGGAAGGAAATTGATTGCCTAGAATCATTGTTACCTAGGACTGGTCATAAGAAAATCCCATGCATCCTGAAACTGCCTCTTTTATTTAAGGTGGTCATCTGAGATGCCTGATTTTCATAAAGATGCAGGTAGGAAAATGGCTTTATACTCTCCTCCTTTACTCATGAAAAGGTATTCCCATGCTTGGAACTGCATTTGCTTATGCATATTAGTGTTAGTGTTCAATTGACATGCCATTGGATACACTGCAGAATGAGTAATGACAGAGATCTGGAATATTACCAGTAAATTCTTCATACTAACAAACATTAGTGTACAGCTAGCGTGCAAGGAGGAGTCAAACTGGATGTGCTGGGTTAGCTGTTCACTGCCAAATTTCTGGTCCAGGTAAATGAATTATTTTGCTGTAGAATTTGCCCATATTACAAAGGTAGAAATCATATTTCATGACCCTTTTTCCTCTTGTCCTGTCCTACACAGCTAAAGCAAGTCCAAAGGCTAATTCAGGTGTACTATATGTATTTTTTTAGCCATTGGTTCTTGTTTAAGTATTGTCTAAAGAGCAAGTTCAACATCTGTATTGGCGCTCTGTAATCTAGCCTGTGGTCAGCATGAGCCAGGGGAGTTTTAGGTTAGATGTTAGGAAGAATTTCTTCACTGAAAGGGTTGTTAGACATTGGAACAGGCTGCCCAGGGAAGTGGTGGAGTCACCATCCCTGGAAGTCTTCAAAAGACGTTTAGATGTAGAGCTTAGGGATATGGTTTAGTGGAGGGCTGTTAGCGTTAGGTTGGAGGTTGGACTCGATGACCTTGAGGTCTCTTCCAACCTAGAAATTCTGTGATTCTGTGATCTGCTAACAGGGTTTGGCCTAAGGGCACTCCTTTTAACCTTTATGGGATCTAAGAGGATATCCAGAGAGGCACTGTTTGCATTTGTATTATGGTCCTCAAGAGTTTATGGAGCTCACTGTCATCCCTTACAGGTAACACTTGCACGTATAGAAAAGCATCCTACCTGGGCTTTCACATCTTGCCTGAAGTCTTTGGCAATCCAAATAAATATAGAAAGGTACTTAATATTTTTTACCCCGGGTCTCTGCAACAGCCAAATCCTTTTGCATTTTCCAGGCATGCCTGATAACCTCATTGTAGTTTTACATGAGATGTAAAACTGAAGGATACTTCTGTACAAAAAGTACGGTTGGAGATGAGAGCAGGATGTCAGTTGCAAGGAAGTAGACATGAGTTCACACCCTGCTGCCCCTCCCCGGGCAGCCCTGCCAGCAGGCTCTGGCAGCTCCAGAGATGGAAGGGTATGAATTTGAATCCCCTCTGGGAAAGAAGCCCTGCAAATGCAGGTGTCTGGAAGTCTTGGGTGATGTTTCAGGGTGTCCTGTTGCCTGCAGGGGCAGCAGGGCCGCTGACCCCGCAGCAGGACTCCAGTCACACCAGCACCTCTGAGGTCCAGCCCGTCCGCAGGACATGCAGGTCAGCCCACCCTGCCGGGGGCCTGGCTCAGGGGGTTCAGCCTCAGTGCGAGTTTTGCCCAGCTGAGAAGCGAGGGTCTTAGTCTGTACTCAGAAAAGGTTTTTCATCATTCTGCAATACTAAGACTGTGTTGTACATGTTTTTATGCTTTTGTGAAATTGCAGTTGCAGACTGGCAGCACAACACATGCCACTATTAACTGCCTGATGGTACAAATTCATGTTACGTTTCACAGTAAGAGATGTAAAATTTAACAAAGTAATACACTAGATCTGTCACATTTGCAAGCAGGATACCCCTAATTAAAATCTTTTATTGTTAAAGGTGGCAACAACCCAGTCTTTCTTGCCATTTTGAAGGAGGCATATGTTACAAGCTGTTGTTCAGCTTATGAATTACAATAATGTTCAAGTGTCTGTTTCTGTAAACTTTTGAAAAAAGGCAATTTGCATAAATGCAGTTTTGCAGAGTTACTTTTTTTAAATCAGTGCAAGCACAGGAATCCCAGGAGAGGGAGTGACAAAAGCCACTTTTTGCTATTAGAAGATAAATTGAGTGCATGCAGACTTTCCCCAGGTGGTAAAGAACCTGAGAACTGATGCTCACCAGGAGGCCCTGGCTGCTCTCACCTTGCATTGGTGTCCAGAGGATCACCCAGTACTGGCTGGGGCACAGGATGATGGAGCTGTAGTCACGGTGTTTGAAAGCAGTGAAAATACGTGCAGTGTTTCTGATGCTTGGGCTCTTCCTTGGGCATTGTGGAGCTGAGGGGCAGAACGCGATTTGCTTCTGCAGAGCAGTTTTGGTGAAGAGCTCTGGGGATGTCAGCGGCCCTTTTGGGGATATATAAATGGGGATAACTGCTGCTGCGTGGTGAGAGTTTGTGCTCAACCCTGCTGAGTGTTTTTAACTTCTTAACTAGGTTTAGTCTTTGCATGTGGTTAACTGTAGTCTCCTTACTGAGAACTAATTACCTGAATAATACAACAGGATTCTGAGTTAGTTTTCTTAAAACAAAAAAATATCCCAGAATGAGATCTGGACTCTGCTGCATGTTACTGAGCAGAGGGATGACTGAGCACTGGGGAACTGCTAGCAGGGTGTTGAACTTCAAAGCTTATCCACGCTAGTGGTTTCAGCATGAAGTCAATGTACTTGGATTCAAAGGGTCCAGACAGGACAATTAAGAAAAACAGGATAATATGCAGAATGCAAGCATATGATATTTGGACAGGGGCCACAAACTCTGCTGGAAAATTTAAGGTATATGTAATTAGAGAAGTTTGAAGGAGCTGTTTTATCCAAATCAGTGTTGATGTGCGTGTGTATTACGGGACCAACAAGGTACTAAATGTCTTACAGAATGAAAAATGATGCTTTACATGAACTTCTAGAACTGCTTGTTTTAGGCCCTTTTTTGCTAGCTGAAAACACAGAGTCTCAAGCACATTCCTCTGCAACTCTGCCCTACCCAACAACTGAACACGTCACCGCTTTGCAAATCAATCACCGAAATCAAAATCACCACTGCTATTCCACAGCTGCTCTCACAGTGTTTCTCCACCAGGAAAGGACTGGTGCCCGTGTGGTGCTCAGGACTCAGGCTATGTGAGCACAGCCCTCTGCCTGGACCCTGCAGCGCAAATCAGGCTAGGGGAGCAAGAGGAATGTGCAAATTGGAAACTCGAAAAGGAAAAGGGAGCTGCAATGAGGCAGAGCCAATATCAGTCTCCAGTAATTTCTCTAGTGATCAATAGATTTCAAGAGAAACTATGGTTCTTTCTAAACATTTTAAGCAACCTAAATCTTTCTGTAACAGAAATACTATTTTAAAATACATTTTCCAGTCCAGTTGTCAGAAAAAGTTGGGATACTTGCTTGAAAATACACATATCCTTTAAAGTACCAGAATGTCTCCTGAGAGAGACAGATATATCGTCAAAACAAGAACAAAATGTTTTTCTGAGTGAACTTCCAGTGAAATAAAAAGTTTTCTGATTTAGAACAGGCGCAGGGAGCCTTTGGCACCACATGTGCCTAACTCTTCTAATGCTAAGAAAAGTATATTTGATGCAGTTTTTCTGTGTGCCATATATCCACATTCATGTGCAGTTGATGATTTGACAGCACTGCCATTCAGGATGTACAGACAGATTCTCAGAAATGTGCAGAAATGCAATGAAATACAAAAGTAGTGTTAAGTGGTGTGTTTATATTCAATATATATATATATATTTTTTTTTTATATATATTTTTTTTTTTTTTGCTATGAAACCTGATTTTAAAGAATGGCTCTATGAGAAAAAGAAAATTAAGATTCAAAATAGATAGTAATGGATAATTTTACTAAGTCAAAGCTAGAGAAAACAGTAGCTTTAAATAATGCCAGAGCAGAGTTGTGTGTAATGTTTTCACAGATAGATGAGAGGGATCAGTATATCCAGACCTTTATTTGAAGTCAGTAGACTGCTGAATCAGTTTCTATATATTTTTTTCTCAGCCAGAAAGCTGGATTAGATTGCTATATTTCCAAAGTCTTTTGAAAAAAGTGCATGCCATACAAGTCTGACAAAGGGGTTTACAGTGACCACTGTCCATGTATTTAAATTCTCTAAGGTCATTTCTGTATGCTTATCTACTTTTTTTTGGTCTGAAACTTCATTTCCCTTTCACAGCTGTGAATTCTCTGGTGGGCACTGGAGATGGATTTGATAAATGCTGCTAATATCACCTTCTGATCTAACAATGCTCTGACTTTGGTCTGTAGGTCTTGATGAGTAATTGCCGTTGTTCTACTCCAATGACTGAATTAAGTTGCCCCGTTTAAAGGGTTCATACTTGTGTGATTTTAGCCAAGGTGGCCTACCAAGCATACCAATGGACATTGACCTTTTCAGAGTGCCTTGTTGTTTTAAACTGAAGCAAGCAAAATTACCTTGATTTCTACAACTGGCTAAACTCTGTTACAGTCCTTTGTTTTCTATCAAGCTAAACAATACGCACATTTAGTGTTCCAGATAGATGTTATCTTTGGCCAGAATGCCTACTGCTTTCTATATACAACCCCAGCAGCTACAAGGACAGTGGACTGAGCTCAGTTCCAGCCCTGGGGTGATGGAGTTCATAGGAAAGATTGCGGTGTTGAGCCATCAGTCCAGTCTCACCCACTGGCACATGGGTTCTGCAGACTGTGCCTGTGCAGGACAGAAAAACAACAGTTCTGATAATTCCCTTGGGAGGTGATGGGCACATGGGCACTGCAGCTGATACAGGCAACAGACATAAAGGTTTTTAATTCTACTTTTATTAAATAGGGAATATCCTTTAATGCAAATGCAATCATTCCTTGATTCTGTGCAAAGAACTTCAGTGATATCAAGTTGATTCCCATGTAGGTCAATAGGAGCTTGAGTATGCAAACTAATTGAAGTATTTAGCTCATGAAATTTATGAAACAAAAATATATAACTTCAGACTGTGAAATCCCATTGATAGATTTAACCTGTTTTTTTAAACAATATTCTTCCCTATGATTTTTTTTTTTTGTCACAGTCACAGGCCAGTGGATATGTACTGTGTGCATTCTTAATCATGCTGCATCTGTATTCCCCGAGGTGTATCATCTCTTTGTCTCACAGAGTATCAACTAACTATAGTTGTATTACTCACATGTACGGATGGCATTTTCATTTGGAAGATGTTAATCAAATGTTCATGTTGGGCTGGTAGCTGGATATTGTAAATGAAATACCTTGACAGAATATCAGCAACTCAATGGTTAGAGCAGATAAAACAGCCCTTACATAATCCTTCAAATATGTTATGTATGAATACATAGGTGAAATTGAGTTTGGGGGGAAAAAAAAAGAAAAAAAAAAAGTCTTCTGAACTGCTTTGAACTGCTTATGACAAATAGTTCTAGAATTAGCTTCCAGACACAGCATTTTAAAATCTCTATGCAATTGTTCAAATTACCCCACAACATCACGTAATGCCATAAAGGTTTGCTTCTTAAAGATGACCATGTAATGAGTAAGTTAAATGGAACAGTATATTGATTTTTTAGGCTTTAAACTGTTTTGTTTTTTTGTCATTTTCAAGTCATTCAGAGTGAACAGACATATTCATGTTTACTGTTATGGCAATGATATTCACAATGCTGTTTAATGTACCATATGTAAGTAAGTGAGAAATTTGTGCTGAAAATATCCATGAATATTTTTTTTTAAATATGGTGCATATGCTTTAAAAATAAAGACATTGTCCTGTAATATTTTGACGGCTTTTCTGTATCAGGTGGCGTACGTTAATTTTCATTAATTATCTGTACTGCTAAGGAGCACCAGACACCCATGTACCTGCCATAAAGCAAATGTAATGAATTGGTGCCTGTGTCAAGTCTCTTTCCTTCTCTTCAAGTTGAGTTGAAGGAAAGTAGCATCTATAATTGTGATAAGACCTCGGTTTTCTTCACCAGTAATCTTGCGTTTTGAGATTGCAGGCTTGAATGAGAACCAAAGTGCTTTTAAGACAAATATCAAAAAGAAAGTAGTGGTTAGAGCATGCTCTTCTACTGAAAAATTAACTTGAGTTTTCTCAAAATGCACAATTCAAATTTTCATCATTTCTTGCCCTCATGTCTCCCACTATCTGAAGCGGAATCAGGTAAAGAAAAGCTCTTAGGTGGGTTCACACTACACCATCCTGAACACATGAAGGATTTGCCATTTCACTTCATGAGAATGAGCAGATGTCCCTTTGTGTGGTTTGTGGACACATTTGTGCAGAAGGTCACAGCTATTGTAACTTAATCACTTCATATCTAGGAAAAAATACTTTGTTGAATTTAAATAATTATTAAAATATAGCAAGGCATAAAAATATGTGCAAATAATCCGCTCTGGTTAAAATATTTAACTGTTTTACATATGAGAATGCATTGTCAACAATGAACATTCCCTATGTATCTGTTCTAGGCACCTACTTGGGTTAGACATTCAGCTAGGTCATCATGAGGTTTTGGCTTTATCATTATTAGTTTAATGATGTCCATTTACCTGGGAAAACTTGGAGAACAGATAGAGTCCAGCACATAATACAGTCTTGTTCCTATTATCAGTCCTCTG
The DNA here is from genome assembly GCF_964035555.1 of Netta rufina. Taxonomy (NCBI): domain Eukaryota; kingdom Metazoa; phylum Chordata; class Aves; order Anseriformes; family Anatidae; genus Netta; species Netta rufina. The sequence goes on from NC_140130.1 coordinate 37,554,734, forward strand.
TCACCAGTGTCAGCATCTGCATAGCACAGACACAACTAAACAAGCAACTGCAGCAAATAAAAATATCAGAGAAACTTCTTTGAATGATAATGCATGTCTGAATACTTAGTCCTCCAAATGCTGGCTTTCATTTAGTTTGCAAATATCATTATAGCAATAACAATCTGAATGTATAAAATTTTGAAAGTGTGAATTGGTGTGAGAGGACAATGGTTCTATTTAACATCTCTATCCCTTGGAATGCTCATGAGTAATTTATACCATTGTGTTCTATGGAGCATTGTTCTTTTATTCAGTTCTTGCAGTTTTGCTCTTCAGAAATAGCCCTGTTTTTCCCACTGCCTTCACTTTCGTGCTCTGATATTTTTTACTTGGAAAGAACAGGGGAAAAAAGTATTTGTATTGTATTAATATGTAAGTATTTCAAATAAACGTTTTTACTGGGGATAGTAAATCTTTTTTCCTATGATAGATTCATTTTGGACAGATAATTAAACAAGTGGGAACATGTGGAACAGAAAAGTGACATTTGTTTTCATAGCTAACTTGTATTTATATGTAGTGGCTACACATCTATCTGTACATACTTAAATAAAGGATCACAGTCTAGAAACATGCATGATGAATCATTTTTTCCTGAAGTGTGTTGATATTACTTCATAGGAGCAGGCTGAACTGTCCCAACATTTTTAGGATTGAGCATGTTATTAGATAGATAGATAGATACATGAGATGCAAGTTCCTACACAGACTTTATAAGCATTTATCCAAACGTCTTGATTAGCAGGAGGTTTGAACAGGTGTTAAAATATGCAAAAATTAACTGCAATTATTTGTATTGTTACATCTTTACTAGCATACCATCTCAAAGTTTGGTGTCAGTTTGGCATCCTGAAATAGGGAAAGCTACCCGTTATTTTGCATCTGTGCGTAGAAGTACATACACAGCAACACGGCAACTAGAAGCCGGGTGGGCCTTGGAGAGGTAGCTAATCAGCAGTGCAGGTGGTTCAGGTAGCTGCCTTTCACACAGATAATTAATGTGTACAAGTAGCTGCTAATTGCACATTTCAGGAATGATTTATGAGGTGGCAGAGGAGAGAGAGGGACACAATCTAATTTCTTTGGGAACCTCTGCCATTCATACAATGGTATCAGCACAGCTGTGAGATGGGACATGATTAATGAACAGTGGGCAAACACACCACCATCATACAGGATACTGTTTTGATGACATGCTTGTCAAAATAGAAAGTGGCACTCAGAACGACAGCCAGTAACAGAGTAGATTATGAGCTTTTTGTTTTTTACCTCACTAATTCACTTGGACGTCAGACTTAACACCAGTCGTGGTTTTAAAATAAGGTTTTGTGTCCATCAGAACAGTTGTTGGTTTAGCATGGACTATTATTATTGACTTGTTATGAGCAGGTTTGTGTTCATAAACAAAGCCTAGAGACATTTATTTCCTCTGTCATGGTCAAGGGAAAACAAATTTGGCAAGAAGTAATATTTATACAAGACATTAAATCTAGACTTATGAATACCTCTGTGAAATACCTTCTTCCAGTACTGCATCTTGGCTGCTGCCTGGGAACACATTTTACCTATTGTCACATTTCCCTTTTTCTGCTATCTCACATGCACCGCCCAAAATAGGTGTACAAAAATGCTGCTTGTCTTTGCTTAGGAAGAGTGATTTGCACATCCTTGTGTTTATTGTACCTTCTTATCTGAGCTAAAGATAATATAAAGTAATATGATACTTTTGCTGGTGTTTTTGTGGGTTGATTAACATATCAGTTTGCTGTACTCTTTTAATGCTAGCCTGGTTTATCTCTGAAAAGGTTGCTAATAAAATTAAAAAAAAATTTGCCATCTTGAAATAGTAAGTGTACATAAAGGTCACTGATGTAAAGAGCCAACGTTACGTGTTTCACTGAGATGAAAAGGAACATTTTGTACACTTTCCTCAATGAACTGTTTATATATCAGAATAGTATTGAGTGTTTTGCATTGTTTTAAAAACTATTATAAGGGGATATAGCTAAAGCTGTTTAATCAAGTCTGTTTATTTCATTTTTCAAAATGTAGTGGGTTTAGATTGCTTCAGTTCAACATTAAAGAGTGAATATATTTATTTCTATCTTTTATAGCTTTTAGAATTTGACAGAGAGCTGTCAGTCTTTAAAGACAGATTGTATGAACTGGACATCTCATTTCCTCCCAGGTAAGATTCATATATAATCCATTTATTTAGCTAGTGAGATAGCTAAAGCATAACTGTTACTAGCGCAGCAGGTAAAATGTGAGTGTTTCTATACATATTGTAGAAATCATAATGATCTTCATTCCCTTCACAAATGTTTACAGTCTTCCTACATCCCCTCAATTACTACATAAATTGTGCTCAATAGCTCATTGTTTGGATTTCACTGATGCTGTATTTTATAGCTGCATTTGAAATAAATATGACATGCTTCTATGGTAAGAGATGCATAGCTACTGTTAAGCATTAAAGCCAGATAACCTATTAAAATACTTGATTGTAACCATTAGGACAATCTTTACCTACAGCTGTTGAAAACTGGCGAGCAAATGGGACTCAATGGAAATAGACTTGAAGTGGAGGTGAAAAGCTTAATGCCTTTGCTCAAGGTGGGCTCCAAAGGGAGCAGCTAGAAAGAGTACAGGAACTTAGATTCTGTTTTTTTCAGTTTCAGTAAGCATGTTATATATAACTGAGTAGACTATTAACTATATAGACTATATAGACTAGACATTTTTGCTTTTTTAATATGCATGCATGATTTTAATCTGATGTATTCCCTAGATGAATTTTAGCCATGAATATACAAGTATTGTTATAAAATAAAACCAAGACTTTTGCAAATGGCAGTCCTGTTTAGGGAAAATATATGGAAAATACTATACATTTTAATATGTGTGTAGACCCTTTCCAAGAGTAAAGAATTCAAGTCTCACAATTAAGGGAAAGAAAAAGTGAAAGCTATAGTAAAGTTACAAGAAAGTTAGAGTAAAGTTACAAGAAATCATTGTAGGGGTAAATGTAGGAAACTATTTTTTTATATATTTAATACAATATTCTTGAATATTGCTATTTTATCCTTTAGGAACAGACAGAAAGGTGTGATGTTTTGGCATACAACAGGAAAAAATTTGGAAAGCTTGCCTATTTGTTATCATAATCTCATTACTTCTCACCAGCCATCTGCGATACTGATTATATTGATCCCTTGGGACAATGGAAGTATGCATGGAGAGGTTACCAGTGCTCTAAATTGTTCTTATTGATTGAGTATGATAACAGAAGACCAGCAGTGTGTACATCTCTGAGTGTATTTCATTAGTTGTGTACCTGTTGGGGGTAAAAGGAGGTGAGGGAAAATAGATTATTTTTTTTAACCAGAGATACTTTTCCACTGGATTTCACCAACTTAGTCCTTTTTCTAAAAGGAAGGTCAATTCCCTTAGTTTTCAGTGGAAACTTCTATTTAAGATCAGTTTCTCTAATGATATCTGATAAAACAAACACATTTTCTCAGTCAATGTAAGTGATTGCATCCTCAGTTGTAGGAAGTCCTGAATTAAGTTTTTGGCCTACAACAGCAAATTGCATGGCACACATTGTATGTAAACAGCCTGGCTGGGCAAGATTGAGAACACTGCTTATTGTTAAAGCTCTCTATCATTTGTGCTTGCTTTTGCTACTTTCTGTCCTGTTTTGTGGGAGGGAATTTTGAGGGGGAGGGAAGAAGTTTGTGGTTTTGTTGTTGTTGTTGTTTTTCTTACTTAAAGCTTTACCAACCTTGGGTTTAGGTTTTCTGCCTAAGAATGAAAATTCTTGGGAAAAAGTCAAACAAAACTGTGCATCAATTTGCAAGCAAAGTGCAAGTCCAAGGACACCTTTCAGCCACAACCAGATTTGGCAAAAATACCTCGTTGCTTGAATGGTTTGCAGATTCTTCAGACCTTTCTGCTAATACGGTTGTGTGTCATTATGCTGTAGATCAAAGATCAGACGTTTGGTGTGAGTAGTCTTTGTATCTAAGTTATACTTTTAAACTCTGTGAAATGTGAACCTTTAGCCTAGCTTTGAAAAATGTATGTTCACAGATTACATCAAAATCTCATTAGATATTTATTTTTTTAGTGGCTAGGTTTCTTGCAAATAAAATGAACACTTCTTCCCTTTACATCCAGTTGGAGCAAGAGGCAGGGGGAAATATTCAAGAATAAAATGCAGACAAAACAAAATCTGGAACCAAAACTGTTCCTACACATGCCTACTGTGCAGGAGCAACCTGGTAGGCATGCAGGAAAAGGCATAACTCAGACTTGGGAAGGTGGAGCTTGGAGCCAATGCTGGGTCTCCAAGTAAGGAGGCCAAGATTTGCACAAGAAGCTGGAAGAGGAAAGCTTTAGCAAGTTAATTGCTAAGAGACTAAGGCAATGAGCCAATGCTGCTGAGAAGGGAGGACTGTGCGAGTATGATCTGGAGCACTGAGGGAAAGTGATGGAAAGCTCTAGGAAGAGTGAGATGGCCACAGGAACATGACAGAGAGTTGGTCTTGCCTTTCTCAGAAAGGGTAACTAGGAAAAAGGTTTTCTGTGTCCCTTTCTAGCACTGATCCACAGTGTGATCAATTGCTCCTGTCAGATGACAGGTGCCAGAGTACATAGGAACCCCCATCAGGTAAGGTAGCACCATTTCTTATTGAAATACAGCTGGAATGGAGCTTGGAAGGGGCATAATGTAAGACTATGTGAAGAAATCTTGGGAGAAAATGGAAGATGTTTGTGAAAAGTTAAAACAGGAGTAAATAAGAGGGCTGCGAGAGCTGCACATGAGAACTACTGGTGTTGCTATAGTACAAGCAGTGAGCATCAGGACGGTTGAGGGAGAGGGCCAAATTAATGGGAGCAAGAGGAACTAAATTAAAATGTAAGTCAGCTGCATTTATTCTCTCCACAGCCTCTGTATCTGAATACCTTGACACAGAGCATTAACATCCAAATGATGTATTTTGATCCCATTAGCATTTTAAGCTACTGTATCTACAGTATGAGGCTGTTATTATCTTATTTTAAAATATTAAATAAAACATTACACCAGAGATGAAGCTCTGGTTTAAAAAAAAAAAAAAAAAAAAAGCTAGACCAGATGAAAATGTTGCATCCCGGAACTCCTTGTGGTTGTCCAGACTGTGGATGGAACCCAGATTTTGATGTTTTCTAATCAGTGTAATGAGTGAAATTAAAGTATCCTACAATATGAGCTAAGTGTCTCCTCCCCCCTCCTTCCCACATGCTTTCAGACTTCGATAACCAATTACAGGAGAAGCACTGTGAGGCCACAGTGCCACCAAGGAGGGCAGTCACCAAATTTTGATGGCAACTTATCCACTTCCAACTCCTTTCTCAATTTTATTATTTGTTTTTGTTTCCTTGCAAAATCAAAGCCAAATCTGCATCATGTCTCTGTTTTGTTTTTGCACACCACCAATATCAGAGATGAAATATTTCATGAACCACGATATTGGCTTGCAAAGTTAAAGTCAAGGCACCTGATCCCCAGGATCTGCATTACAGGAGCTGATGGACTCAGGTTCTGTGCTGGGGTCCCCCTTGTTCCTGCAGCACTCGCTTCTCGTGCTGCCTGCCTTGTGCATCTGGGGGAGCTCTGTGGAGGATGGCAGGTGGCCTGTCTCCAGAGCCCCTGCTGACCGCTTCCCTGGGCAGCAGCCAGCCGTCACACTACTCTTGACTCTGTTGCCTTCCAAGTCAGATGGAAAAACAAGGTCCTGACCACTTCTTGCCATAACATTTTTGTACAGATGTCTAGACAGAAGTTCTGGCCAAGCTGGTAATTGGATTCCCCCTCCCCAAGCACACTTGGGTTTGGTGGTATTCGTCTCTTCCTGCTCCAAACCGCTGTGGAGCGCGCTGGTGCCATGCTGATTGCTGTTCCCATTCAAGTGGTCTCTGCGTTGCAGCAGTAAAGGATGCTGACCTCTGCAGCTCTGCATAGACTAGCTCCTTACCTCACCCCAGCGTCTGCAAATCCACATCTGCCTTTCCAAGGTGGAGCAGACACTTCAGAGCAGGAACCCTGTCCAGCTCTTGGGAAATGGCTGTAAAGGGTCATTTCCAGATTCACCCATTCCCTCTCTATTCCCACCCTGTTCCCAGCTTTGGGAGCTTTGTGAACAGACTGGAGAGTGTGACTTGGGGGTACAGCAAACCCTTCCTCAGCCTCCAAAGGCCCATGGAGAACCAGTCCCGCAGCTGTTCTCAGCTGTGCCAAAGGGCAGCAGTGCAAGGAGTAAACATGCATCTTTGCCTGCTACTTACTCTGTTCCCTTCGTATAACTAGTAATAATAGCAGTGATAATAATAATAAATAATAATATTAAGTTTTTATATACTGAAAGCTGGCACTTTGTTTGGAAAAGATGCTAACACTGGGTTATATAACATGAAATTTCTTTGAATTTAAGCAGATTTTTAAAAAGTTAAAAAGCTACTATGAGAATATTGATAAAATAATAAGATGTAAAACTGACCAGCTAAATTAATGCATATTCAAAGAACAGATTGACTTTATGCTAGGGTGTTTTTTTTCATCCATCCTTCCTTTGTGTTCTGGATCTTATGACAAGGGAATCCTGCTTTCTGTTCTGTAATCCTTTCACAGCCACCAGTGTCAATGAGAAGTCTTTCCTAAGTGGAGTACTGCAGAACTGGATTCACTGTTGCTAGAATTGCTTCAATCAGTGCCCTGTTTTTATTCATGAAATGAAGCACATTGATTTTCTTCCGGGAAGAAATAACATAATTATTTATTTTGAAATAATTGCACCAATGTGCTATTAACTGTAAATTCTGATAGTTTGAATGGGCAAAAAGCAATGTATTGATGTAGGACTTTTCAACCTAGAGCCTAGAAAAAAAAAAAAAAAGAGGAATACAACATGAATGTTTTGGCTTAATTTACCCTCTGTTTCTCCTCTCCTCTCCTCTCCTCTCCTCTCCTCTCCTCTCCTCTCCTCTCCTCTCCTCTCCTCTCCTCTCCTCTCCTCTCCTCTCCTCTCCTCTCCTCTCCTCTCCTCTCCTCTCCTCTCCTCTCCTCTCCTCTCCTCTTCTCCTGAGGAAAAAAAAATAAATTACTTGGCTGCTTTTATATGTTGTTTGCAAATATAAGCTTAATGTATAGGAGATTTATCATACATCCAGTCATACTAGATTTTCTATTTTTAAACAAAGGAGGATATGATCACTACTGCTGTATCTTTAGAAACTACTTCGTTAAGTTTCTTGGTATTCTTAGCTGCAAAGTGTATGGTACACCAGTTTGTTCTGCAAATGCAATAAACAAAGTGTTTTTCACTGGAATAAGAGACAGAGAAAGATCTAAAGTCACTTTTTATGTCAGGCTTATGGGCTTAATATGGGAACATTTGAATTTAGAAGGAACCTGTAAGCAATTGTAATGATAACCTTAAAGCAGTATTTCAGAATTTGTTAGCAAATCCATGTTACCTTTCACCACAGCAAATGCTTAAATATGCTTGGGATTTACGAAGTTGAGCAAAAACTTATTAAGATAAAAAAAAGTCCATTTTACTGTTCTCATTTTTCATCTTTCTCTTTAATCCAATATTTACTTACACAGTATTTCTTAATGTGGGCATTAATGGGTTATAGAAATATGGAAATATAGAAAAATGGGTTATAGAAATTTCTGACCAGTGTAAGTTATAAGTTATTATAGTTAACAACTAAGTTGTCCTGTGTTTTTTGATACAATACATTAATACAGTTCTATCAATGTTGGGTTCTGTACTTCATTTCACACACTCAAATCAGATATCTGAGATTACCCTACTAAAGCAAGCTTACAGTAGAGTCTGTATGACTTGGTCAGAGAGTACATGATATTTCAGTTATGGTCCCATGATTCAATCTATGAATTGCTCTCTCTACTTCTGTTCTTGATCCATAGTGTTATGGTCTTACAGCAGGGCATGCTGGCCAATGACTGAAGGCAGAGTATCTCAGATTAAATGTATTGAATACGTTCAGTAGTACATACCACATCTTAAAAAAAAAAAAAAAAAAAGACAATTTTTTTCTTTCTTTTATTTGCCTCATTATTTGTGCATACAATTCATTGCCTAATTTGCACGGAGGTCTACAAATCAATAGCATAGTTGCATTCCTGGCTTACTTGTAAATTTTCCCCTCAAAAAGCATGTTTGAAATTCAGTGTATAATTGAGATAAATGGAAAAGGTCACATCCCTTTGAGTTGCAACAGACTAAGTGACTTATAAATTCATTTTTTATAAGCATAAACTGTTTATTCTCTGAATTTTATCATGAGATCATATTGATACACTACCATAAGTGGCTTGAGGTTGAAAGCTTTACTCCTTTCGAGTCAGTGGTATTTTGTGGTCAGTGTCAGTGGAAGTTCTGGAAAGTATTTGGAAGTTTTGGTGTCCTGCAAGGGCTTATGTACTTAGAGTACGAACTGAGAGAATAATCAAATCTGATTCTTGCATATGCTCAGTTTCATTAAAAATTGAAATCAATTCTTCCATAGTAATAATCAACAGAGTTAATTTCCATTTTCCATATTTTAATTGTTCAGTATTTGTTAGTGTTTTTACAGTGAATTTCTCTGTAAATTTCAAGCGAAGCCATGACAGTTGTGTAGGCATATACTTTTATACTGATAAGAATTTATTTTAAAGGAAATCACAGTACTTTGCTCTTTAGATGAATATTCTGATAAGCAAGCCATTGTCCAAATTTTTCATACTCCATTTTGAAAGTTATAATACCTTCTTGTAAAGCACCATTTGTCCTGCCTGACATTATGGTACTGAGCTGTTTACTGGTTCCCATTTAGTGAAAGAGTCAGCTCAGGGTAGATGTTGAGCAGCTGAACAGACAGCACCCTGGTGTCTTGCATTTCATCGTTGAGAGCACAATGCAAGCAGTAAACTCATGGCACTTGTGCTCAAGAAGTCATCCATCATGCTGGGTGCGACAAGCCTGTTACTGCTCACCCCCGTGATGAATTTGGCTCTCCCCTGCTAGCAGTGGCCCAGAGCCTGGGAGGCGCAACAGGGCCCTAAGCAGGCGCCAGTTCTTCCGCCAGACAAGGGGCGAGCAGGCAGCCTGGGTGCGGGAACAGGGCACCCATGGGACACAAATGACAAGACAACAGTGAGCTGGGCTGGCCAGCGACAACAACTGCTAAGTGGCTATAAGGTATCAATAAAAATCTCACGTTTTTGAATACTAGGGAAACTGACCTTCATGAGACTTTACAGGTATGATAGGTAAGAGTTACCACTCTTGCTCCAGAGTATGCAAAAATGCAAATAGCCCATTAAAAAAAAAAAAAAAAAAGATTCTCTGTATTATTTGTATCTTCTTATTGGGGGACCTAAAACTGATTGGTTGCCAGGCCTTCTTGTTTCCAGTTTTTCATTATACTGAGATGGCATTTCAATATAAGTTATAATAAAAATATTGCCTTTTTCAGTGGTTTTCTAACTGCACGATGTTAAATGAAATGAATATGTGTCATAGTATTTCTGTAGTTTTTAATTCTCCTCCACTGTACTGACAGTTGTTGATTTCATTATCCTCTGCAAAGTTCATGCACGGTGTGCCTTTGTATAGTTTGTTACCATCTCTTTTCAGTTGATTGTAAGCTACATCCAATAATCAGTGAGAGCACTTGACTCTTATCACTTGTAAGAGAGAGAAAACATCTCAGGAATCATTATTTACAGGTCTTGGCAAAAAGGAAGGTCTGTATATTTTCAGCTAATGTTGAATCATGCTCTTTAATAACTGCTTTAAAAACTTAATTTTATATAAGTCTTTTCTTATTTTTTTCCAGTCACAGTGCTAATGATTCCTAAAAGTAAAATTTTGGTATTATAATAAGTGCCAAACAAAAAGTTACTTTTTGATTCTGTAGAAAGTGGGATCCTGTGGAATCCTGTACTCTGAGTCAAGACCATTCTTAATTATTTTTCTTTTTTAATTAACTGGTACAGATAATTCTTTAAAGAAGTAGAAGTACCAGAGGGCTCATGCCCTGCATTGTTCTATTTGACAAGACTGGACAACCATGGAGAGAAGAAGAGCATTGCTGCACAGCTGTCTTTCACCATTTGGTGTTTAAAGGTTAACTGAAACTGAGCTGATACCCTCCATAACAAGTTAATGCAAATCTTCCATGCTTTTCGATGCTTTGAGTGAGGACTTGCCTTTGCTTAAACCCTTTGTGGGAAGGTGTGTTAGGTTGACTTTCCATTGTGGAAGACTACATAAAAACACAGTGTAGCTAAATTAATATAAACTTAGAGCCCTGAGGTAGATAACCAAAAGCCAGGACAGTCAATTTTACATTTTGAAAAGCTATTTCAGGGGAGTAAAAGTGTAAAAGTCCAGCCATCTGCTTGTAAGTGGAGGAACAGAGATGAATTCTGCTCTCAGGGCTGCTTCTGTGTTTCACAGCAAACAAACACTAAACAAAATAAATAAATAAATAAAACAATGCTAGGAGTGGAGACCAGAGCATTTGCATAGCTGATAAGATGGTGGGTGATTTTTTTCAGAATCACCACTTCAGTCTTTTTTTTTTTTTTTTTTTTTTTTTATCTAGCCATTAATCTGCAATTTGGCATTTTCCCTACCTCTTTGAAACTACAGTTCACTTTTAAGTTTTCAAACTACTAAGGAATGTGCAAATTGAATTTGCTGGATTTTACGTAAATACATTAATATTACTAACTATATATTAATTTTGGTATGTATGGATCATAATACATATAATACATACTTGTAATAATGCTTTAATGGGAATTTATAGTATATAATAGTTATAAATCAAATTTATAGCTATAACATCAATGGTGTTAAGGCAACATAGTACCTTCCTGATAGTTAATATGCAAGTAGGTTTCCACAAGGTCTTGGCAGTCTTTGTTAGGGAGCGTTAGCTTCAGGAGACTTTTTCCAGTCAATTTTGTTTGTGGGAAGGATTCCAAGGCAACCTCTTAACTCTCCTACTACTCACAACTAAGAATAGCGTTTCTGCAGGCATACTTGTGGAACCAAAAAACAAACAGAACAACTATTGTTCTTCTCCAGTACAAAACTGTAATTCAGTTAAGAACATATGCCTGCTTGATTTTATGTCAATTCTTCATACCTTCCTGCGTGGTCATCCTGCTGCAGCGGTGAGGGTGTACATGGTGGCCAGGCAGTCATCCCTCCGGAAACATTCAGAACAAAGCCCTGGCTGAGCGTGGCACTTACAGCATCTGCTTCATTTGCAGGGTTCTCAATTATCTGCTCTCTGTTCAGCATGGCACTTAATATCTAGGTATTTTTTCTAAATTCTTCTTAAATTGCAAGTTCTTTTTAATTCCTTAAGTATGAGCCTACCATCCTGTGCAAGGCATACATCACAGAGAAGCATACTACTGATGCAGTGAATGAATTTCTGAGGAAAAGTCTTGACCTGCTAGCTTGACCTGTGTGTGCTGAAGCTGTTTTGCCCCAGGTCAGCAGTCTCTGCCCAGAGGGGTTCCCAGGCACATTCTTGCACTTCGCAGTCGGTATCACCAGAAACGTGCCAAGGGAGTGATGTCTGCAGAAAATGCAGCAGTCTGCCCCAGCCAGCGAGGAAAACAGAGTTGGTTTTTCATTTCTCAGTGAAGAGGCTAGCCTGTTTAAAGCCCACCCCTTTCATCATTTCTCTGCCCTTGTGGTTGAGAATAAGAGTAGTAACAAACCATGCTGCCTTCAGCCACAGGAAATCCTTCCTCGGTCCTCCCAAAATTTGCCAAAAGCAAAGGTAAGCTGAAAAAGGAATCGCAGCTTAATATGAAACCACAGGCTGCATTACAAGTTTGCTATCCAAAATAGAATGAGTCCTGCTTACAGAGTATTTTTCAGACATTATTCACCCATTCCTATACTGCTATATTTTGAGGCCTTTTACTTTATATAGTGAATATTCATGTTTTCATCTCATTACCCTTTGTAATCTAATGTAGCCCATAGCAACCTTAGCCATTGGAGACAAAATACAATTCAGAATTTTAAACTCTGTAAGCTCTGTCAGTCACAGGTTGAACAGCCTGGTCATAAGCAAACAGCAAGCCCAGCATGAGGCTGAAAAAGTTTGTGGTAGTCAGCAATCATTGCAAAAGGCAGTAGGTGTGAAAAAAGAAGTAACGACATTGTGGTCAGCCAATATACAGGTGGGCAATTGTTAACTTTATCACTGCTCTCCATTAATTATTATAATTATTCTTGTAACTGTTGTATAGCAAAGATAGGAACTGACTTTAGCAAGGGTTCACACCCACCTACAAGGTTTGTTTTCCGATAAGTCTGCATGCACAGTAATCTCATGTATTAATCATTCTCTTAAAGTGACCTATTCTTGTTTGTTGTTGCATTAGGCTGTCGTGTAATTTACTGGTTGGACATATGTTTGTGTCTTAGATAACCTCTGTGTGATATTTTTCTCAAGTAGACCCTCTGCATTGACAATATCTTGGCTTTGACACCTCACACCAGGGGACAGGCTGATCTCATTTGCTCTCGGAAGAGTGTTCCTCTTTTGGAATTCTCTCTGGCTCTGGTAGTTTATTCCTCCCGATTCCTGCTTAGTCTATATTCTATTCTCTACCCTTGCATTTTGTCCCATGACTTTTTTTGTCTTTTTTTTTCCCCACTCTAGTAGGTTGCACAATGATACATATATTTTTTCTGGTCTAATTTGCACAAGAGAGTGAGCTAGTCTGTTCTGCAGGAAGCAAAGCCCTTTTGCACTTGTTTGTTCCTTCCTTTCTGAAGAGGCAGTCCAAAGAACAGTTCTGCCTTTTGTACTGAACCCTGTTGGTGCCATTGTACATATTCCAGTTGTTGCCCTTCCATGGGAAATGAGGAGGCAAGATTTTGAAGGGCTTCCTTTAATTATCAGTGTCCTCCCCAGGTGCCCAGTATGCTTTCAGAGCATACAAGTCAACTATCAGTACGCTACTTATGTAGCAAACAGGATTCCCATTGCATAAAACATGATCTGAGTAATGCTTTTGGGTCCTGTTGTCTCATAGAAGCGGGAATTAGGCACCTGAAAATTGTTAAGTTGTTAAACCAGTAGGTGATTTTTATTCTTGTTTATCAGTTAGTTTTATTGCACTTTTTTTTTTTTTTTTTTTTTTTTTTTTTTTTTTACTGCCAATGAAGTAGCATTTGTGCTTTTTTGATGAAACAGAAATACTTCATAGTCGTTCATAAAAAGTAAAACACCTTATAGGTATTGGTCAGTTATCTTAAATTATCGGTGGATCCCTCAGACACCAGGGAACAAATTCCTACCGGACGTTTGTGTAGTTGTTCAGATTCTTCTAGCATCCTAGGGTGGGGCATGGAAACTGCTTCCCACATAAAAGCAGAACAGACAGCTGCCATTTTCTCTAGAACATTAAAATATTTTTTAAACAGCTCTTATCCCCATTTCTCTCCTTGGATTAAACCAGCATAGCTCTCACCATCATTCTCAATTAATTTCTAAATTAAATAAGGTGTTTCTTTAATTTGTGAGGAACTGGATAGAATTACCAAGTATGCAGTTCTGTTTGTTTTAAGGAATTGTGGCAAAGGAAAATAAGAAAATCAGTGAAGACAAACGGTTTCAAGCAGTGAATACTACTGTATGCTGTGTGTAAGGTGAAGATTATGAACAGTGCTGCAAGAAATGTGTAAAGCAAATTCTGAAAAGGTTATGGTCTTTGCTGTTACCTGGGTCGTTAACTGTATTCTTTTTTCCACTAACGCATCATGCTGAGGTCTGAAAGTACTTTTGAAAAGGCCAGTTGTTTGGAACCTGAACCCCTTCCTACCTGTTGTCTCAGCTTTGCAGTAATTTTTGTTTTCTGTATTAGAATTTGTATAAGCATTGCCCAGAAGTGACTTGCTCTCAGTCAGGCACATTCCCAGAGAAGACATCTAGCTCAATCCCAGTCACATACAGTAACATCAGACTGCTCTGCTGAGACAAGCCTCCGCTGGGTCATTCCCAGCAAGCCATTTGTAATAGTAGCAGTATTACATACATTTGAAATAAGACATTATTGTTATTAAAGTAATAGAGCACATCACTTCCTGTCTTCTCACTGAGGCGTTAGTATTGCTGAATAATCTATTTTCTTCAGCTGGGTCTCTCCATGACATTCTTTATTGAACAGCAAAACGTGTCATACCGGTCACTATTAGCTATGTGTCAGTCTCTCACTCTTAGACAGGCTAAATACCCTACAAAGGGGCACTGAGACAGTAGGCGTAATGGTACAAGAAATAATGCATGTTCACATTATCACTGTGCTTTAGCAGTGGGATGTTTGTAATCAATGAGGGAGGATTTTCACTATGGGGAACACTAGGTAAAAGAGATGTGGCCAGTTGCTCACTGGAAAAAAGAAAGCTCTGAGTGTCTTTTTTCTTTTTACTAGAAGAGGGCCAGAGTTGCACTGCTGATACAGAAATGTTAACTCTGAAGCATATTCTTGACATATATTACAGCAGCACAATGATTTTCTAAAGAAGCTTGTTAATCCAAAAAACAATATGCCCAACATAAATCCATAAAAAAAAGATTCAGAGAAAAGCATCGTGTCATTAACCTTCCTGCTTTGTGTTGAGCCTGGAGTTATGGCTTGAGTCCTGTTTACCCTTCTTACCCTTTGCTACTGAACTGCCCGGGTGACCCCCCTTTTTATTGTCACCTTTGACTCTGATTGTTGGTTTGATCACCATGGTGTTAGTGTAGCATTTGCAAGTAGCAGCTGTTTAACACATTGTACTTTAACTACTGTGTTTGCAGGACTCTGTTTACCCTCCTGATTTGGCTTAAGTGAGATGCATATCATGGCCAGTTAGCTCCACAGAGCATCATGAAGGCTTATGAGTATTTTGGTACACGTGAAGCAGCTAATTTAATTCAAACACCAATGTGTCTCATGGCTTAGCTTTAACTATCTGCTGCCTTAGATGAGCATATGAAGATTAATTACATGGGGTCATTTGTTAGGAGGAGACCTAGGAAACCCAAATCTCCCTTTCAAATTGAGAGAAATATAAAATGGTAATTTAATTTGGAGGAAGAAACTAATGATCTGGAAGCTGACAAAAATTAGCAATGGCATATTCTGATTCCTACATGTTGTACTTTGATTGGTCAAATGACATTTTATTGAGATCTTGTTCATGTACCAGCACACATAAATGCTAAGTTAGGACTTGTAAAATAAAAATATAAAAATATTTTTATTTATATCTTTGGCCTTACACCTTTCAAAGTACTCAAAGTTTGAACTGGCAACCTACATGCACAGCCCTTGCATCTTGTAAAAGTATATCTCAAATAACTTGAAAGTACATCAGAGCTAAAGACAAAACAGTCCAACATTTTCTTTCAAAATGTGAAAGTAATATATAATTTTTTGATGGAAAGTGGTTGGGATTTTTCACCTTTTGAAGTTCTCTCTCAATATTACATGAAAGAAGAAAGACTGAAAGTTGAAAATTGAGTACATGAGTATATGAGTACATATCTGAATTCAAAAATAAAATGGACCAAATCAAAACTTGTATCTCAGCTCTTCTCATAAAGTGCTCAGTTCTCATCAATGCTTTATGATTCCATCCCATTCCATACCAACAAAACATTTTGTGTCAGAAACAATTCAGTGATATAAAACATGGGGATAACTAATAGATAAGAACAAGTGGACTTTGAATAGCAGGTATTTCCCAGCCCCTGAAACATGATAAAGTTTTCCTAAATATCTGCATATAAATCTTGACATAGCATGCATAAATTTTCAGAATGACCATTTTTTGTACTAAAATAATACAAAGTAGTTTACTTTTTCCCCATTGTTTCCTAGTGGATGATGTCACACTTTCTACAACACTACCAGAAATGTCTTTACCGTAGAAGACAGAATGCCTAAAGTAGCACCAAAATGTGTTATCAGAAGCAGGGCATACTCACTGTGTTTGCTATGTGCAAAAATGAGCTAGAAAGCAGAGTTGCATGTGACAGACAGCTTTGAAAGGTAGTAACACTCCAAAGTGAGTTAATTGTTTCCTGTTAGAAAGTACACTTCACCCATCTCAGTAAAACATATTATCCCTTCTTGCACAAGAGAAGAGTTCATTAGGAGCATTTTTCCTGACCGGAAATGACAGTTAAGGAGACATATTTATACATAGTTTTGTTGGCTTGTGTTTTAAGTTAAGACACTGTTGACAGGATGGTTTATGATGTCAGAAGACTTTTCACCCTGCAGTAAGTATTTTTGTAAAGGTGTCCAATCATCTTTGACATTTCTGCTGTTGTCAGGTAGTGAAGTAATATTACTGACGCTCTTAATGTTTTATTTTCATCAAACAGGTGCCAAGTAGCTCTCATCCTTATTAATTGTAATACCAGTAGTTCATTTGACAGCCTGTTCCTAATTAAGTTAGTTTATGAATCCTTGAAGTGTTCAGTTAAATTTTGACAACGTATAGCATTATATCAATGATGATGCTCTCATTAGTGCTTTTGGGGAGTTTTATTCAGAAAATCCACCTGACAATAATAATTCTGGTTAAATAAAATAAGTTTAACTGAAATGAAAGTTTGTGAAAGAAGGTGGAAAAGCAGCTAGAAGTAGTATTTTGAGAAAAAAATAAAAATCCTGAACAACTGGAGATAAATTGAGCAAACCACTTGCATGGATGCTCCAGCTCTAGAACTGCCTGTCTATCCATCATCCAGAGGCATGTGCAGTCAAAGGATATTTTGCATAACTTCTGTATGCAAAGAGAACAGTAGACTATTTTTGCTATTAGTTCTTCAACTAACTGATTAAGGTCCTCAATTTCAACTTTACAACTGTTTTAAACAGGAGAGAAAAGTTGTTCCACATGTAATTCTTCCTTTCTCCATTTCTATTTTTAAATATATATGTTATAATATATGCAAAAAGTGACTATACTGAATGTTCAAGTTACAAAGCATGTCCAGTCTTAAATTATTTATAGTGCACACATATTAGCATTGTATCTATTTATCATTTATATTTCAATGGTACCCAGAGGCCTTTATCTGTTACGCTGTCATTTTTACATGAACATTCACTATTCGTTGTCAATATCACAGTTTTCTATATATAGAACAAGATAGGTGGTGATTGAGGCAGAATGCTACAGAAATGAAGAAAAAAAAAAAAAAACATTCTTTTGTGTCTAGTCATGGGACTTAGAGAGATGGTTCTCCCTTTTTCTCCCTTTTTGTCACAGTCACAACTTTGATGGTCAAGAATGATAACACCCAAACCTCCCATGACACTTACCCATTAGGAGATTAATACTAGAATTTTTAACTTTTGATTATTTGTTATAGAATCCTTAAAAATGTTTTTATCAAACCTATATAATTCTCTACACAATTCATAGATCAGAAAAACTGTTAAAATATTAAATGAGTTTTTAATTAAGAACTGTAAGCTTCTTACTTGCTTGGAATGTGTGTGTTAAAAGGGGCTGGAGATACCGGGGGAAAAAAAAAAAAAAAAAAAGAAGCTGTATGAGTGCACTTGGGCCCACAACCTAGGTTTAATGTATTTTGGAAGATGTCTATTAAAAGAGTAGCTCTGTTTTTTGCATGCACGCAAACTTAAATTCAGGTTAGCCTTTGAAATAAATTATTTATGCTTTATTTTAAAGAAGCTGTTGAGAAGTAGGGTTGAAAGAAAGGAAAAGAGGATATGAAGTGTGAAGCCTAAAGAAAACAATTAGTTAATAGTCAAATAGAACTGTGTATTAGCACAATTATATCTTGGTTAGCCCACTGACATTGGAAGTATTGCCCAGTTTCTTGAGTACCATCTTGAGTCTATCATACGTGGGCAGTTGTTATATGGGAAGAAGCAAAATGAGTTTTGTGCCTTTATTTCCTGGTTTTGCTGACATACAAGCACTACTACTAATTATCTTATTAGGCGCTCTGCATGCAGCTTTCATGGTTGTGGGCCCAGTCTTGCCAACTTCATGATACTTGTCTTTGCAGGGAGTGAAAGGAGCACACCCAAAGGCGGCATTCTTGTGACAAATTTTGTGTACAGGATTTAAATGAATGCCATTGTGTGTAGCAGCTTTGAGGTTTGGGACATTTTTGTGTGATAGTATTTTGCAATATCTTTCTGTTATAGCAACACGAGAATCATTAGCCTGGCTTCCTGAAATGGTTGTGCGTCTGTCTGTCTCCTCCTTTGATTGCTCCTATTGACTTGTTTTAAATCACAACAGCTGGTGGGAAAGTATCTGAATTAGCTGACATCATATAAGACGCCAGAGTATCCATAGAGGAGAAAACCTTTGTAAATGCTCCAACTAAGTAAAAAGCTTTAGAGTTCACAAAAAGAAGATTGAATTCAGGAAGCAGTCATACTATTTTAATTCCACTATTCATTTAACTACAAAACAGGATGATAGAGACATTCACTGACATGTATGTTATTTGAAGTTCTATTCTGAGATACTATACAATCGGCAATACATTTCATGAAAATTTATTCAGTTGCAGTCTTATTCCAGAACCCTCTCAGAGTTTTATTTGCTTTATTTGAAAATAAATAAATAAATAAACTATCTCAGGTAAATAGCACATAATAAACTAAGCTGCCCTGTCCACAAAACGTGCTAGGTTGCAAAAAAAGAATCCCTCCTGGCAATTCCCAGAGTCATAATCAGCTATGGTCAGTTTTTGAGCCAACCTACAAAAGCAGCCTGCTTATTCCAAAGCATATGTGACCTGTCTACAGCATGACAGAGGAAAGCAAAGAATTTTCCCTTCTTCTTGGGGGGTATATTTAGTTAATATTTTTTATTATATCTCTGTCAGCATTTCACTGGGAATGAGACTGGCACAAGGCAAAGATACGGTGATGGTGAGGGAGAAGCTTTAGTCAGTGGAGTGCATCAAGACAGAATGCTTCCACACTTGAAGGAAGTGCAGAAGCCTGAGGGAAGAATGCCAGCTTATAAAAAGTATATCTAGCCCCACTCTAGCATATTAAACTATTACCTACAGACCATTTTGTCTGGATAACTTTTGCAGCATTTCGTTTCATCTCTGTCCCCAGACATCAGAATGTTTATTTGTCAAATATATTTGTAAACTACCATAACTTCACTGGGCAATCAGCACTAAAGACCTTGAAAAACTGTCAGAAGTTTTCACCCTGTGAAAACATTAAGATCAATAAAACAAATTGATAAATAGCATTTTACAGAATATAGGCTCTTGGATGAAATGCTCTGACATAGCAGTAACAGATCATTCTACATACAGAGCATCATACTTTAAAAGCCATATAGCTAATGCTGTAAAAGGAAGGATTATATGAAATGGGATTGATTCTTACACCTTATGTCATAAAAAGTAGCTTCTGTTGTACGGGGTTCTTCAGTAACTAAAAAGAGGTTACCGGAAAAAGTCAACCCTTAAATTGCAGACAAAGAGCTACTACCAATAGTATTACATCATCAGAATATCTCACAGACACTCAGAAATAAGCTGTACTTCTGTATGTCAGTGAAGCAGCAAATTGAATTCTCATAATATGTTTTGAAAATGAGTCTTGTTAGGTTTGATGAGGTGGAAAAGGTACTGAGATCACTGGTTTGTTCCAATACATTCAGTACGCTTTTCTTGGATGTTTGCCATGGCTAATCTTTTTAATGGCACTGTAGCTTGTAAACCCATTTGGTAGAAAGCAATACATCTCAGTTTCAGAGTATCACACCAAGTAGGGTGGTAAATAAGTTTCTCTTCAAGCATGCAAGCCCTTTTGTTACAATACCAGAAATTTTATTTCAATGCACATATCTTGAAAACCTCCATATTTCGTTTATGAATTCAACCATGAGAAAAAAAATATACATATATCCTTACTTTAAGTACACACACACATATATGTAGATAAGTTGCACTAGCTAATGTCCTTGTTTAACTGCATTTATTTGGAGAAACTTCAATTAGTTTAGGTCCAGTATTCAAGAAACTGAGCTTTTCACAACCCCTTTGACTTCCCTAAAGAGTTAATTTTTAGGCTGTTCTGTTGGTTAAAAATAAACACTTTTTTGCATTTTAAAGCAAAGACAGTGTGCACTGAGGAACATTTGCACTCCTATTGCACATTTGCAATCCTATTGCACTTTTTTAGTGATCTCACAGCAGAACTACTATTTTATCAGTTTCTGTTCCAAAGTTTGTTACAAAACAATTAAATTTTTGTTAACACAGTTTCATATAAAGTTACAGGCTGTAAATATATATATAAATGGCTATATTGATTTTACTTCCTCCATCTCATTTTCCTTATACTACATAGCTAATTCCTTGGCTCTTAAAAAATCTCCTGAAAAGCCTGCTTTCTTGTCATATCTTCCTTTCTGTCATCCTTAGAGAATCCATACAGGTGGGTTTTGTGTACAGGTGCAGAGGTCCCAGTACTCTGAACTCTGTTTTCTGTTAAATTATCCCTGAATAGCTCTCCCTGAAAGAATCATGCAACGAAATCCCATGAGATGAACATGTTTCCGGAGTTGCCTATTCATTTTTCATGGTCATATCCAATAGCCTACTCAATACTTGAGTTGCTGTTGAACTGATTTTCATTCTTTCACATCAATAAACAGTTTGCTGTCTTAGACACTCACACATGCAAAAGTGCAATATAGGAGGTAAGACTTTTGAAACTGTCTTGGCATGTTAGCCTAAAGTAGGACTGTAGATAGGAGAAATGGAGATAGAGCATGAGAAAGAAAGAGGGAGAAGGATAAGAGAAATGTAAGTAAGTATGAGAGGTATTCAAAAGAAATGTTTTTTGCCAATTAAAATTTTAATTTAATGTTTTCATTTGTGGCGAAGGTTTCAGGATGCTTTGCAAAAAGTTTCTGACTTGTGATTGTGATTTGTTTGCAGTTATCCATATAGTGAGGACTCCAGCCAGGGAAAGCAGTACATGAATACGAGATGTCCAGCCTGGTGCGACAGAATCTTGATGTCCCACTCAGCCAAGGAGCTCATTCTGAAAGTAAGTATGGGCCTGCAGCCTCTCTGCTTCCCTTGCATTGCATTTATCTTCAACAAGGTTAGGAAGTTCTGATATATTTCTGTTTTCTCTGAATTTTCAGTCGACTACAGCACACACTCACTAAGCTGGAGAGGGCATACCATGGCAATATTAAGCGGTTATGTCTCCAGTGCCTTTTATCTGAGAATGTGGATTTATCCCAGTTAACCTTTTGACAGAAAAGCATGAGCATTCCCTTCCAACCCCTACGATTCTGTGATTCACAAACTTCTCATTTGGTATCTGAGCTGTCAACACTGACTGCCCATTGGCTCTCCTGTGCTCTCTCTGTACTTGTCAGGGCTGTACTTGTCAGTGCCCTCCTGTGGTGTTTGTGAACCACACTGGGAAACTGTGCCCAGTTTAAAAAAGAATAAAAATAAATATGTAACCTTCATCATTCCACCAATCCAGTCCCCTATACAGTAACTTAAGTAACAGTACTGCCATTACTAAGGATTCAGCAGAGAGGCAGGCGAAAGCAGCTAGGAGTGGCTGCTGACTAAGGAGTCATGCTATTGAAAGAAAAATCTATGAAGCAACAGCTTGAGGTCCCTGAGTTACAGGCATGGTAGATTTAGGTTCCCTCTGTTGTTAATGGTCAGAACCGCATTTCCCGAGAATATGTCAGGTCCTAGATAGGCCAAATCTCCTATCACTGTCCACTGAATGAAGACAGAGCCTACAGCAGGTGGGCTCCTAACTTTGGTACACCAATTAAGTTGCTAAATTTAGACATTCCATGAGAGTTTTAAAAATACTGTTTTGCAGCATTTTTAGAACATACAGTTCTTCTTGGGTTTTAAGTGCTTTGAGGTAAGTTAAGCTTGGTAATGCTCTATCCAAGGTTAAATGAGCTAATTATAGTTCAGGAGCCTTCCAGTTTTCCTTTTGTCTCCTATTCTCTCTCCTTTTTACTTTATTCTGCTCTCCCACTTTCCTTAAACACTGAACTGGATCAGCCAGTTACATATGCCAACTTACACTGTTTCTGTTTCTTCCTGTGTGCTTGGTTATGGCAACTGTAGACCTGTCCTGTTATGTTGGCTAAGACCAAGAACACAACAGGAAAACAATGTATGATATGAGGAGATCTCACCCAAGCCTTTCTGCTCTAAGCTAAACCTTTCCTGCTTGCTAGCAGTGGCCGTGATTGCCCTGCAAGAATGTATGTGCTATGACTTTTCAGCACTGTTACACTGAGGTTACCTTGCTGAACAGATTGACTGTCGCATAACAGACTTAGAGACCCCAAATTGCCCAAAGTCATGTGTCTGTCTGTATTTTCCTGTATCACTACTAAAATTTAATGGGAAGTAATCTTTGTATATAAATCCATATTCTAAAGTTTCATGGTTGTTGGTTTTGGTTGTTTTTTTTTTGTTTTGTTTTGTTTTGTTTTCAGTTTAAAGTAATGAAACCCTTGAAACTTGATTTCCTGAAGTTTATAACCTCATTCTCTCTCATCAGGGTTTTTTATCTCATGATTAGACTGTTTGCTTTGCATTATATAACTCACTGAAAGGCTGAGAACATTTTTTTCATAGCTACTCAAATTTCAGTCCAACATACTTCTTTACACATTTTAATGTATAATTATCTGCATGATATCTTGAAGTTTCACTCAAACTTTTAGACCATAGCTGTATTACAGTATTTAATGAAAAGCCATTGTGAAGTGAAGAGGAATATAAGCTTTATGGTAAGAACAGTAATGTCAAAATCAATGTTATTCTATCTTCTTGCACAGAAATACCATGAGAAAAAGTGAGGCTTTACCCAAAATATTACAGATAGTACTTGGCGCCCATGGAATTCCTGAAGAACAAAGGATTAAAACCATGGAAAGAGTGGCCAATGAGGGAAGATTTTTTTTTTAGGCTATGAATAAGGAGATAGAAGTGTACACAAAGGCTCGAAGAGTGTAAACAGTACAGAGGGAAAGGAATTCTTTCAGATTATCTGGGGGGTATAACTTGGATATAATGGGAGAAAATTAAACAAAGGAAAACAAAGGTAGAGCATTAAAGAAATTTGTAACTGTGAGGTCAGTTAGCCCACTTCTTAGTCTCAATGAAACAGAAGCCCAGTCAGTTGGTTGATTCAAAGCTTACATTTAAAAAATGCATATAATTTTGTCTCTGCAGTTTTGCATTTGCAAATTATGGGCATGCAGTTTGGGACATCTCCAAAAATGTACATGAAAAATTACAGACATAGATGAAGCCAAACTGGCATGGTTGTTTAACTTGGTGAGTTTATACCAATGAAGGAGATAGCTTACCCAGCTCAAAAATAAACTAATTTGGGCACATAAGGTTTATTGAAAAGATTCAGTAGGAATGATAGAGGGAAGGGGAAAATGTTATTAACTAGTTTTCTTGGCTTTACACATCAAACAGCATTTGCCTTGCCACTCAGAATTTTTTCATTGCAGAGCCTTAAGCACTGAAGCTTTTAAAAGGATCTGCTACTGCTAAGAAACTAAAAGCAAATTTTAATTAACAGATTGCAATATACCAAATTCTTAAAATTTAAAAGTAAATCAATTTTTAAAGATCTTTTTTGTCTAATTAGCTATTGGAAATGCTTATGCAGGCAATTATTTTGCTATATTAATTCTCATAGGCAAATTAAAAAATATTTTTTGTTTTAGCAAATCAATATTTTATTTTAAATAAAAATTGTAGTAAGTCTGCATTTTAATCTTATGTAAAGAAAGGATAGTATCCACAAATTGCCACACTGTACGGTGTGTTCAGCTACACAGTAGGCATTACAGATTGTACAGACATGGGGCTGTAAACAGCTTTCATGCAACATCATCTATCATGCTATGGTCGGTTACCTCACCATCATGTTATTTTATGCCTCCTGAGCCCTAAAACACCAAAGGTTGCCCACTGCTAGGGAGTTGCGTTGATGCCTGATAGCATGAAGTAATGAATGCTCAGCCAAGTGTATATTGTTTCTGCTTGTGCACCACTGTAATTTGTTTATCTGTCTAAAGATTATGCAGTTGAAAATCCACAATTTTATGCTGCCTTTGTAAATTATCAAGTCGCTTTTGATGAATGTATCCCCACTTCCGATGCTAGTGGCATTATGATCTTGAAATATTGGAAAGTGCTCATGCATACAATGCAGAAGGTTATGTTTTTATATTTTTGGCAGACAACCATGCTATAAAGTAAATCTGACCTTAAGCTTCCTTACTGCATTAAAGATAATTCAGTTTTAACTTTATAGTCCTAAATGCTACTGTTTATATAAAGTTATTGCCCAGTCAAACTTGACTGATTACAGATGAGAAAGTCTTGACTGTTTCATACAAAATAAATTAGTATTGCCAACTAGTTTAAAGCACGTCTACAATTGTATTAGAAACTTGAGAGTGTGCAGGTTGCAGATTTAATTAGCTTATAGAAATTGTTTAGCATAGTAAGAAATTGTTGTGTATGGCAATGTGTTTGTATTTATTCCTGAAGTATTGTGTTAGAGAAACAAAACATTCTGAAAATTCCTTTTTTTTTTTTTTTTTTTTTTTGCAAATGGCGGAAAGGCTTTATTGTTATTTCATTATTCATAAAACTACAAAAGCTAAAGTCATTGTATAAGGATAAAGTTCAACGCAGAACAAAATGAAAGCAGTTCACAATGGAGACTAGAGGAATGTCATATTTCATTTACTGCTGATTTTCTTAAAATTACTTAATGCTTTTTTCTGATGGAGGAACATAGCTCATAGAAACGATAAAAGATTATATTAATAAACTACATCATTAATTCGTACGTCTTAACATTTAAAAACAATTGTATGAAGAAATAAAAACACTCTTATGAGGCAATGTGGATTACATTTAATCCAAAGTACAACATGTATCCTACCTAATTCTATAAAAATTGTGTGTTGTTCTTTAAAAAGGAATGGTGCCAATTGCTGTATTTCAACATTAAAACAGCAAAAGGTTTGAACGCAAACATAAATTAATGATTAATTTAATCTATCCAAATGTTAGTCACTAAAATTTCTTAATGTCCTAGAAGCCAGGAGTAGGTTTAGTGATTTCATGAGCTAATTTATGTGGAAAAATAGCACAAGTTACTGCAAGCAGTATTGGACATAAAGATTCATTCTGTTCTGTCCTCCTCTGGAGAAGCCAAGCAAAGATGTATTCCTGCGTTAATATCACCTGTTCTATGATTCTGTCGCCTGATTCTATGATACTGTGAATAGCCTCTCATTCAGAAACTGCTCTGAACTATTTGTATAAGTCATTTCCTTATGTCATTCTGTTTCTGTAATCTGGAGTAGTTGAACTAATTGGTTTTTTGTTTGTTTGTTTGTCTTTCTTTAAAACTAGTCAGAAAATGATGAGAAGATAGTAATATATGACCACATTGGGCCAAATGTCTGTATGGGGGATCACAAGGTAACTAAATTAAACTTTTTAGCATTGTGTATAATGTATCTCTTTCATTAGGAAGGAGAATGTATGCACTAGTCTCTTTTAATTTTATATTTAATTCAATTATTTGTCTTTCATATTTTTGATTTAAAGCTTGGAAAGTGTTTTAAATTTCAATTCAACTGAAATCAGCAAATGGAGTAGATACTCGTATCTTGAAATAAATTAAAGAACACGATGTTGTGCACTTGAAGAAAAATATGGTAAACACAAAATCAGTAGGAACTAATGTATGTGCACTTACACACACCTATTATTCCTGTAAAACATTTTTTTCATTGTGTTATAAAAATAGCTTCCAAAACATAATTTTGATTAATTTGGTGCCTAGCTGATTATTGAAAACATAACATATTGGCAGATCCATATTTAAGCATTATGTGAGAAAAAGAATATTGAATTATGTAATAAATACCAGTTGCTAAAGCAAAGAAAAAGACAAGAATTTGCAGACAATTTTCTCTGCTGAAGATACCAGATGAAAAGCCAAGGTAGAAATACAGCAAAACTGTATTGCTTTGTTTGAAAAATCTGATCAAAGAGTAGGGGGTAACCTCTGAAGGGGTTAGAAACTTCTGAAAGTTTTGCAGAATTTTATGATGGAGGACCTGTATAAAAACAACTAGAAACTTGCACAGCTTACAAGTTTTTGCATGCAACAATGATGATGTATCAATCCTAGAGACAGTGTTCAGGCTCTTGAATGATAATTCCATGATGGGTAAAGACTAAATCCATTTATGTATGCATACATACACATAAATCTAAATCCACAAATGTATCATTATATTTACTTCTATGGTCAGTGTTCTTGTGAGACAGAGTACTGACTTTCTAAGAAAGAATGCATTTAAGATATTTAGTCCAGTATCATGCAAGTCAGATTTTAAAATTCAGAGATTTACTAACTTCTACAGTAAAACAAAAAGTTCAGCATGTCAGCAGCTTGCAACAGCCAATTCAGAAATAATAGTTTTTGTTTATTTTGTCACCAGTGTACTTCATATGTTTTTTTTTTTTTAGCATGGTGCTTTCAGTTGAGCTAAATCTGTGGTACATGAGAGTTGTGTGGAGAACCTCTACCCGCAGAAATCAGTGGGAAATTTCCCCTTAGATTTCAATGGGAGAAGAGATCCACAAGGAGCTGCTGAAGTTCTTGTGTGCATTTTGTAGTTAGGTTAATCCATGAAATCATTGCGTCATTTTGTTTCCAGTCGTAGAGGAATTTCTGTTGTGTTTATTACTGATTGTAAAAAAATGTTTGCATTTCAAATGTATAACTTATATTTTTCCCTAACTTGCTGCAGCCTGTGTTCCTGTCCTTTCGAATAGCTGCTGGGGCAGGTAAACCTATTGCAAATGTGCACAAGTGTTGTGTCGTGCAGTGATGTGGTGGTAAATATCATTTTTTTTCCTTTACGTTTATATTTTCTACATCATTTCCCCTGTGTTTATTTTTCTTTTTAAAAAAATGCCAATTCTGCAACAGGAAAAAGATGCCTACGAAATGAGAAGATTTTCCGTGAAACTACACTGTAGCAAGGAGGGGAAGGAATGAGCAGTATACTGAAATACATAATCGTAACAACTGTATCGATAAATCCAGTCCTGAGTGCCACATTTTTAGACTGCTGATCGTACACTATGCTTCAGCATCTGGACTCTGTTTGAGAAAAGCCTCACATACCTCACTGTCTTGTATGTTCATGTGACATCAAGTAGAAATGTGGAATTATTTTTTATATATATGTCACAATTCTGTTGCCAAAACTCTAAATAGACAGCAGAGATGTTATGTATTTTAGATTTCACAACCTTCAACTTTTAATAAGTGTTTGTCAATGTGGAAAAGCTATTTCAGCATATTATAAACTTTTAAAGGTGTCATGCCTAACATTATATATCTTTACCACTTTGGGGTTTTGTACATTGGATTGTATAGATAGAGATATCGATGGTTTTAAATGGTATTTTCATTGTCAACCAAGGATTTTGGTTTGTGTTTTAGTTTTAGTATTTTGTTTTTTCATTTTTATATTTTTTCTTGTTATTTACTATACTGCCATGTTACATGGTTTTTGAATCACACAGCAGCTGCTTTCTATACATACATATATATGTGTGTGTATATATATGTATGTATGTGTATATATACACAGATATATAAATAATTTATAAACCTGACCAAAACTTATGCTAAATATACTTTCCAATATGAATGCTTGAGAGTGCCATATCAGCAGTTAGTGTTGGAGTCTTAGCAGGTTTAGTTAAGTGTACATCAACAACCAACATTTATATAATAATATATAGCAGTGCCATCCTGGATACAGATATATAGCTTACTATATAGCACATATATTAGCAGTTTCACTTTGTTACTCCTATAATCCCTTCTTTCTATGTAATATTAAGGATTGAATGTGAAGTTCTTAGCTAGGTTTGGGTGTAACTTTCCAGAATTTTGTAAACTGTTTTTGTCTGTCTTTTGTTACTGTTTTATGGTGCCAAGTATTCTATATTAAAACATAACAACATGGGAGAAGAAAATAATAGTCTGCTTCAGGTAGCAACTGTATTGGGCACGGACTGTATCCATACAGTGTTAAAGAAAAAAAAAAAAAAAAAAAAAAAGACTGTAAATTTTCCTGGTTAGTAGCTCAGTGCAGCCTACGATATAATCTTGTTTCTCCCACCACTAAATACAACATTAAAAGGTGATTAGGGAGTCTGTTGATGAAACACAAATGTATGTTTTATTGATTTAATTTAGAACACTACAGAGTTCATGGACTGCGTGATGGCATTAGATTGATGCTTGATTTTGGTATAAATCACTACCGTTGAAAATGATTTGATGTCTGCTTGCAGAATGTTTTCTCAACAGTACAATCTGGGTTTGTATTAAGTACTGTTGTCCAAAGGATGTCTGCAGCTCTGTATTGTTATTGTGCCATGTTGCATTATAACCACACAGTAATTCTATTTAAGCAAACTCAACTCATGGTAACTTTGAAGGCCTTTAGAAATGAGTACTCTGGTTCTCAAGCAATAAAACTGATCATGGTGAATGTGATTGTGTCTGTCCCGTTAATTTGAGCATTGGGGATTACACAGAAATTATTAAATTGTCAGATTCCTTAATAATGAATTACCTTTTAATCTCCTGCCAATTAAAAGGGGCATTTTTTGAGTGAAAACACACATAATAGAATGTGCTAGTAGTGTTAATCAAAACACAATAAAAACTGAGAAAAAGGCATTTAGGAGTCAGTATCAGAGTAAGTGTTAACATACAGAGAGTAATACAATTTTATGAGCTATTGATGAGATGCCAGTCCCCAGTAGTTCAATAAATATGCCACCATAAACTCCTTCATGATTATCTCTGGTTTTAGGGGAGAAAAAAAAAATAATAAAAAAAAAAATAAAATACTGCCTTTTCAAACTCAGGCTGAAGCTTCATTTATAGATAAATTCACCGGAGCTATAAACTGCAAGACCATGAAGAGTCCTACCCCATCTAGAGGAGTTAGTTACACAGGTGACTTGTCAAGGTAATTTGTTGAGTTGAAAGTCTCAAATTTAATTTATAAAATGCAACTTTAGCATTGATAGATAGATAGATAGATAGATAGATAGATAGATAGATAAAGGCGTTATCTCTTGAAGGTGCGAGGCTCACACGGCGGTTAGGGCTTCGGAAACGCTCCCATTTGCAGGACACTACAAAGGCCAGTAAATAAGAGTTCCGCCACCGAGACGTATCGGGTTTCCGTCCGGTAACCCATCCGCAAAGCCTCTCTCCGCGGCGCGCCCGCATCGCCCCGTGGCACCGCCGGTGACCGCGGTGCGGGGCCCGTCCCCTCGGGGCAGCCCCTCGGCTGCGCGGCGGAGCCGCCCTCTCCTGCGGGAAGGTGCTCTGCACCGGGCAGAGATTTCGAGCTCCTCGGGGCACGCTTCTTTTTAAGAAATACGGAAAGGAGCGGGGGTGAATAATCCCGACTTTCAAGTGTGGGATTTTGTTGTAGTTTTGGTTTGTTTTAAACTGTCATTTTCCCTTAGGAGCCATGGAACCGGCTCCGGTTCTTCGCTGCGATTCCAGCGTCGTGGCTCAGTGTGTTCAAAGCCGAAGCGAAGATTAATTTATAAATTTGATTTACTCCGTTGGTAGACGTGGTGCAAGTTGAGCGATGTCTCGCCAAGCCCCTGCTTTCAGTGAGTAAGAATTTGCGGGACCCCCCTGCCCGGCGCAGCCCTGCAGCAGGGGATGCCCCGACGGAGGGGTCGGCTCGGCTCAGCGGGCGGGGCGCGGCCGCGCCGTTCGCCGAGCGGGGCCGCAGCGGGCGCCGGTCCCGTGCCTCCGCCGGGCCCCGCGGCGCCCTCCCCCGGCCCAGCCGCAGCTGCGCGGGGCGCGGGCGGACTCCCCGCCGGCAAACCCCGGCACGGCCGCTGCGCGCCCGGGGCCGTCCCCGCGGGCCTCGAGCGCTGCGCCCCCGCACGCCGGGGCGGCCCGGGGCTGGCGGCGCGGAGCAGGGCCCGGCCTCCGTGCGGGTAGCGGGGGGGCGGCCGGGCCGGGCCGGGCCGCGGCAGGCGGCTGCAGGCGGCGCGGGACGGCCGAGCCCCGCTGGAGCCGAGGCGCTGCGGTGGCGGCGGGATTGCTTCCCTCCCCCCCCGCTGCCGGGCAGGGCGCCCCGCGGTTCAGGCTGCGAGGCAGGGGCTCGGACGCAGGAAGAACGCCCGGTCCTCGGAGAAAACAAACAAACAAACAAACAAAAAGTAGCAAAGCCGAGGCAGCCGGACGGTCAGGCTTCTCCCACCAGGCCTCCAATACGCCCGCAAGGAGACCCGCGGAGCCCCGGCAGCGCGAGGCTCCCCGCGGGCCGCTCTTTGCCGGCCCCGGGCGGTGCCGTGCGGCCGCTGTCCCGGCGGGCCCGAGCCGCCTTCCCGGGAGCTCGGCGGGCCGCTGCGGGGAGGGCGCTTGCAGCCTCCGCCGCCGAGCTCGGGGTTTGCCTTCGGGGTTCCTGCGGCTGCCACTGTCCGCACAGCGCAGCGGGTGGTACCCGAGCCCCTGCCCCCCCCATCCCCCGCGGCAGAGCCCGTAGCGCCCCGCCGGTGCTCACCGGACCCCTTTCTTGCCAGGAGCTGGCTGGACCCCGGCCCGCGGGCGCACCCCCCGAGCCGCGCAGCCGCTGCCGGTCCCGGTCTGGGGGCAGCGGAGCGCGGCACAAGTCGCGAGTGTCTGTGCGGTTCCGAGCCCCGCTCCCCCCGGAGCCGACGCCCTCGCCCGCAACCGGCTCCTGGGGCCGCCCGGCCCTACCCGAGGACCCCACCGCGGCGAGCAGGGCCGTCCGGTGCAAACGAAGGCCCTGGAGCAGCAAGGGGGAAGGCAGGGAGAAGCCCCTGCCCCGCGGCCACTCGCGGGGGGGAGAGGCGCAGCCCCGGGCGGCCGGAGCAACGGTCAGAGCAGGGGAAAGGCGCTAAAGGCGAAGCTTGTTAAATAATTTATTGATTTATACAAAGTCTTTCCAACCCGTGTGGAGACAATATTATTTGAATCCGATTTAAAATCAAGTATCTATTTTTAGTCTCACGCCTTTTTGGGGTTGTTTTCTCTTATGGTATTATTAAGCGTAAAATCCAGAGGCAGGAGAAATCAAACCGCCAAAAACAGAGTAGAGGGAGGGAGTGAAAGAAAACATCTGTTTTTATACTAGAAAGATACGTCACAAAATCTGAAGTTTACTATATACAAAGTGACTGAGCGTGGATTTGGCTATCCATACAAAACAGTAACAAAATCTGATTGTTAGGAGCAGGAATACGGCAACAAGGCTGAAAGAAAGGCAAGGGGTGGGGGCAAACCTTAAAGGAGCACAAAACGAAACCCAAGAAGTTGGAAAGATTCCTCTGAAATTTACATCGATGAGAAGGAAAATAATTTCATAACTTATTCTGTAAAAAATATATACATTTCACATACATCTTAGGCTGTACAACACACCACTTTAAACATCCAGGTACAATTGGTCTCCGTCGCAGTGCCTACCGTGGCGGCTCACCTGGCCGCAGGCGCCCAGAGCAGCTGTCAGTGCCCGCGCCCTCACAAGGTGTCCGAGCTGGTGCTGCAGGGGCTGACGAGGGAGAGGTTCGTGGATTTGTGCTTTTTCAATAGCCTCGTGATTTTTTCATCGTCTGAGTTGGGGTCCAGGGGCTTGTTGTATTCGTCATCGTCCTCATTGTCCGAGCTCTCCTTCAGCTTCTCCGTCTCGGAGTCGTGCTTCTTCTTGGCCGAGGCCATCTCCGCCGCATGCCGCTTCCGCCACTTGGTCCGTCTGTTCTGGAACCAGACCTGGACCGACACGGGAGCCGCTCAGCCCCGCCGCCGCCGGCCCGCCCGACAGCAGCCCCGGGCCCGCCGCCCACGGCCGCCCCTTCCCGGTACCGGGACCGCGCGCAGGGGAACGCGCGGGAGCGGGGCCGCGGCCGCCCCGGGCCGGGGGACACCGCGCAGAAGCGGCGGGGCAGCAGCGGGAGGGGGCTCGCCGGGACACGCGTGGGTCACCCCTCGGCTCTCCCGGACCTGCCGCCAGCCTGAGCTGGGCGACCGTAGCACGGTGGCTTCACGGAACGAGCAGCCGCTGAGAACCAAACAGGGCGGCCAGGAAAAGGAGCGCGGCACCTGAAGTCTTTCCTAAAAAATTGAGTGGCTATACAAAGAGTTGTGCCAGTCACTGGACAAGGTCTCTGTGGGAACCTGACCTATTGAAACCAACTACCTGCGTGGGGCTTTTGTTTTTTCGGCTGCGTACGTATATTTCCTGAAATCGTTTTCAGCACAAAGAGCCCTAATCATAAAAATAAAGTTATGTAGAAATTGGCCAACAGTTTATCCAATATCTAGATGTCGTAGCTTAAATTACAAGCGACTTCAAAAAAATCCCGTACGGCCCTTCGGCTTTGAATGTTCGCCGACAATCAGCGCAGAGAACAGCGGCAGCGCTGCCTCGGCGGCGAGAGGTGGCGGCCGGGGAAGGCCCGTGCCCGGCCGGGACCCCGCACCCCGCGGGAACCTACCTTCACTTGGCTCTCGGTCATCCCTAGGGAATAGGCGAGGCGGGCTCTCTCCGGTCCTGCCAAGTACTTCGTCTGTTCAAAGGTTTTCTCCAAAGCAAAAATCTGCTGCCCAGAGAAAGTCGGTCGCGAGTGTTTCTTCTTGCCGTCCTTGTCCAAAACCATCCCCGTCTGAGCTGAAACCGGAGGAGAAACAGCTCTGTCAGAGACGGGGCTTGCGCTCGACGCGAGCTCGGAGCGAGGTCTGCGCCCGGCGCTAAACGGGGCCGGGCTGCAGCGGGGCTGCCCCAGCTCGCCGCCGCCGCAGCCGCTCGGACGCCGCTGGCTCCAGAGCGGGGTCCGGTCCGGGGACGGCTCCGGCCCTCTCGGGGTCCGCCTTCGAGGCGCCAAGGCCTCCGCCGGGCCGTTCGCCCCGTCTGCAAGGCCGCACCGCCCGCCCCGGGCCCGCCGGCCGGGAAGGCTCAGCGGGCCGCGCACCCCGCTGGCACCGGCCGCACTTACCGGGACAGGCGAGCCGGGGGTCTCTCCAGGGAGAGCCCTGCACCACTCCCGGCCAGAAAATGGGCGGCCGCCCCGGCAGCTCCGCCAGCGGCTTCGGGTACCGGGAGACGGCCGCGGGGTTGAAGTACATCCCCGCCGAGGCCGCCAGTCCGTTGATGCGGGGCAGCCCGCCCAGCAGGTTGCTGGCCGTGCCCACCGGCCGCCCCAGGATGTCGCTTATTCCGTGCGGCGTCCCCAAGGGGAGCTGCGTGTTGAGTCCGCCCAGGGCCGGCGCCTTGAAGCCGGAGGGGTTCTGCAGGGTGTAGGGGAAGAGGGAGGTCTTCATCTCGGCCATGTTGTGCAGCGCGGCCAGCGGCGTGCTGCTGAGGACGAACGCGCTCTGGCGATTAGCATCCATCTGCCCCACCGCTAACATTTGCGGTCATCAGCGAGCGCGGGCCCTTCTCCAGGCGAGGCGGCAGCCACCCGAACTCGGCCCCGCCGGGAGCGCCGGCCGCGGGCGGGTCGCCCTCTTCTCCGCTCGCGGGTCGGCAGCGGCAGCCGGCGGCAAAGTTTGCTCAGCGCAGGAGAGCCTCGGCGCTGCTCCGCCCGCCCCCGCGCCTCGGCGCCGTGCACCGCCAACGTCCCGGCCGGAGCGCGGAGCGGCGCGCGGCCAGACGGCACCACGGGGAGGCGAGGAGCCCCGGGAGAACGGTCCCGCGCCGCCGGGGCGGCCCCCGCAGGCTGCGGCTCCCGCGCGGGATCCAGCGGGAGAGGGGCCCGGCGGTGCGCGCCCTGCGGCTGGGCTGGGCTGGGCTCCGCTCCGCGCCTCGCCCGCGCGTCCCGGCGGCGGCAGCACCGGGGACGCTCCGCGCCGCGCCCCGGGGCGCAGATAACCGCGCGGGCACCTGCGAGCAGCGCGCCCATTGGGCGGCCGCCGCCCCGCGCCGCCGCCGCGGCCCAATCGGCGGGCGGCGAGCGCCCCCACCCCGACACGTCACCGCCGGGCCGGGCGGCCCCCGGGCGCCGTGGGGGCGCGCGGCACCGCACGTGGCCGCGCCGCCGCCGACGGGACCCCGGAGCCCGGCGCGGCCGCCTCCGCCGCGCCCGCCCCCGCCCCACGGCTCGCTCGCCGTTTCCGCTGCCCCGGGCTCCGCCGCACGGCGCGGCCGTGCTCTGGGAGGGCCGCGGCACCGTCCCGCCCGCCCCGTCGGGCCCTTGCCGCCGGCGGGTCCCGCCTCTGAGCGCGGCGCGGCCCCGGGAGGCCGGCCCGCGGCGGCGGGGCCGGGAGCGTGGCCGGGAGTGCGGGAGGAGCGCGGCTGCTCGCACCCGATGTCTTTGGGCGGGTAGCGAACGAGCTGTGTCTGCCGTTGCGCCTCGGCTGCCGCCTCCCAGTTAGAGTCGATCCCTTAAAGCGTGCCTGTAAAAAGTGACCGCCCGTCCCGGGACCGTGCCGCTCCGGCTTGTTACCCGTCTTAAAACGCGCTGGCGCCTGAGAGGTCTTCCTTCGGGACGTGACGGACAGGTACACCGCCTCGCCTTTAGCGGGAAAAAACGGCCCTCACATCACTGCGGCACGAAGCTCGTTTGCGCAAATAAAATTGTCACGGGTATTCCTCCCGACCGAAAATGTTCTCACTTGTCAAGACAAGAAGAATTCCGATTTGAGACTTTCATAGAAAATGTTTCCGGAAACGGGACTCGTAGCGCGTTCTTTGCCTCACAAATGCCTTCTCCTGTGTTTTTGATGCATTGTTAATCAAGAAAAATACTAATCATAGGAAGTGGGGAATTAAAATTTTTCAAAGTGTTCACAAAGTAAGCATGAATCGAATGGTTACTGAAAGGCGTGGTCATACGGATCTAATTATGCCTTTCGTCGGAACCCTTTGCAAGTGCATACGGTTTTGTTTAATCTGAAACAACAGCCCTCGTGTCAAAGCTTGGGAAGCGATACTGGGGCTCGATCAACGATCTTTATTTTCAGTCGCTGAAGTTAGAAATGATGCAAGTGTCCGTCTTCTTACGCACATCCTCGTAAAAGCTTAACGTCTGAATGTGAGATTAAAATCGACGCTGCCCTAAAAGAGGCTTAATAAAACGCTTCATTGTTTTTTCCTCTTTCTGTTGTAAATAACACCAACAGAGAAAGCCGTAAGGGGTGCGTCGGGCTCTCCGCTTCCAGCCCCGTGAGCTCTCTGCCCGTGTGCGCGGGGCAGGAGGTGCCGGGTGCCACCCGCGCTCCCCCGGCACGCGGAGCTGCGGGAAGGCGCCGGGCGCGCCGCGGGCTGCCTCGGTCTCCGGCTCGGCGCGCTCCCCGTCTGCACAGCGCCGGTTTTCTGCCGCGGCGGCCCGAGCTCTGCCCCCGGCCCGCTGCCCCGATCGCGGAGCTCGGGGCGGTGCCACGCCAGCCGCGCCCGCTGCGCGCCCTCCCGCGGAGCGTGGCGCACCGCCCGCGGCTCTCCCGCCCCTGCACGCCGGCTCTTCGGCACGGACGCTTTCATCTCGGCTGACCGGAGGCGAGCCGGGCCCGTCGGCTAGCGCGTACCCTTTGCCCGGGCAGAAAACAGCCATGCCCGCGGAGCAGCCTCCCCGGCGGGACGCCGTTGCCTTGCACCGCACCGGTGAGCAGGGTAAGAGCGCGGCCACCACCGGCCCTGGTCCCGAGGCGCCGCTCCGCAGCGGGGCCGCGGCAGGGGAGGGACGGGACGGGACGGGACGGGACGGGACGGGAAGGGACGGGACGGGAGGGGCCGCGCTGCCGCCTTCTCGCTGCGAGGCGGCGGCAGGGAGCGCCCGCTCCCCGGGGACACGGGAGAGTGTCCGTGTCCGTGTGCACCCCCCGCCTCCCGCGGACGCTTTCTGGCTCCGGCGCCGCACGCACACCCGTCGCAGCCCGCTGTCCCGGAGCCGCTCGAGCCCTCCTCCCGCTGCCGTCCTCTGGGTTACTTCGGGACTCCACTGTGAGTAGCCCCCTCCAGCATCCTCGTGCTTGGGCTAAAGCAGTGTTCTGAGGCCGCCCGATAATTTATGCAATCAGTGACCGTTGTTAGGCATTAAATGTGCATTTTTCCCTGTGCATTGGCTTTACTGCAATCTAATACCCCATTTTTTCCAGGTGGAAATAAACGTTTTTTGTTTTGTTTTGTTTTTGGTTGGTTGCTTGGTTTGGTTTTATCTCTGCAGACTCCGCGGCGCGATAAAAAAAAAAAATGCTTTTGTGTCTTTTCCCATGGCTTTTCGATGACTGGGCACCGAAGGAGCCCGCCCGCTGCCCTCCGCGGGAACCACGAGCGGGCCTTGCCCGTACAGCCCCGGCCCCCGGCCACCGGGCAGCACCTCCGGGACCACCGTCCCCGCCGGTTCCATCCTCTCGGCCGCACTGGCTCCTCCGGCAGGGGCACCCCGGCTGCACACCGCTGTCCCAGGGGCTGCCGCGGTGATCCGCGTCCAAGCGCTCCGTAGGTTTCGGCGAGAGCCCCGCAGAGGCCGTGCCGCTCGGGGCTGCTGGCGGCTGCGCCGGGCACCCCGGGGCCCCGGCCCCCCGCGGGCTGCCCGCTCCCCTCTCCGCGCCCGGCCCGGTGCCCACGGGCGCTGCCCTCGCCCCGGTGGCCCTGGTAAGCTGAGCTCGGGCTCCGCCGCCGGAGGAACGAGGCCGTCCCCGGGAGCCCGCTGCCAAGCCCGGTGCCAGAGCGGCGAGGGCTCCCCGCCGCCGGTACCGGCGGGCGCCAGGACCCGCCAAGCCCGCTACCTGCGGCCGCAGGCGTTTTGGCGGAGCAGGTACTGGTCTGAGACGTTTCTGACTACACGCAAATTGCGCTGCTGATAAGGCCCCCTAGCTGGGTCAGTCTGGGAGCGCTAACGCCCGCTGCGGTGCGCTGATACCCGCACGTTTGTTTTCAGAAGAGGTCGCTTCCCGGAGGTTAATTCCAGTGCAGGAACGCAGGCGCGGGCGCAGCGAGCGCGGGCACCGCCGGGCCACCTCGCCGGGCCGCTCCCGCAGCCGAGCGGCGCCGCCACCCCGCGCTCGCCGCCTTCTGCCCGCCGGCCCGGGCACGGCGCACGCGGAGCGCGGGGACACCGGCCTCCGGCGGAGCGGACCCGCCGCCCACGCCGCGCTGCCGGCCCGGACCCCGCCGCGCGCTCCCGGCGCCCCCTGGCGGCTCGCGGGGCCGGTGCGCGGCGCGGACTCCCGGAGCCCAGGACCCCCGGACCGGGGGCGGGACCCGCGGCGGCGCGGCGCGGGGCAGCGCTGGGGCTCCCGGCTCGGACGCCTGCAGAGCGCCCTGCGAGCCGCCCCGCTCGCGCAACACGGCGGCGGGAAAACAGGGAGCGCCGTTTCCTCGAGGGGCTGCTGACGGCGACATGCTTTTATCGGGCGGCTCCTGATAATAAAGATCGCATCTTATGAGCCTAAGTGGAATCGTTCCGTAGTGGAACTGTTTTGCCCCTGTTTTGAGTGCCATTATATTTAGCATGTAATCTTATCAAATGCTACAGGACAGACAAGTTCTGTTTAACCCATCTGTACTTCTTTTTGTTATGCACATGGACAAATCACCTTTTCTTGTAGCTTCTGTGCAGCTGAAAATGTCTGAGAGGGCGCGTACTACCACAAGTAAGAATAATCTGTGTTTACATTTATTGGGTGTAAATGCATGTGCTCTCTGTCTTACTTTATGGTCAATAAAGAAGTCACGTGCAGTGCACGAGAGCATCCCTCACTCTGTTGCATGTTCTTCCAAAGTGCAGATGTAAATGTCCGTGTCAAAACAGAGTGATCAGGAAAGGGGGAATTCAGGGCAGATCTCCACACAGACTTCCTTTGATGAATTATTCTGTTTGTTGTGGCAGAAGTGGGAGTGAGGATATGTAAGTGAGGGAGAAAGGGTATTTCTGCATAAAGCTACTTAGAGCGTTGAAGGGAGAGAACAGGGAACAGGAAAGTCCACACTGAGGTCCTGTAATCACACTGTATCTCTGCATTCCTCACACTGTGGATGCTGTTGCTTTGCAGCATGCCTATAAAAAGTCCCTAGTGTTTAAAAATGAGAGGTGTTGGGCTAGTAATGGAGCCACCTGAAAACAAAGTCATTTTAGACTAGATGATCTCTGTTGTAGCATTTTCACAGGATGATATATGCTCTGGGACAGGATATATTTAATATTTTTCATAATGATCCCTGGCACAAAAAAGTAGGAATATGATAATGGTGCAGAGTCCTCACCAGTATAGAGTAGCACACAAGAGAAACGGGATGACCTTGAAAACAGCATAGCAGAAATGTGTAGAAACATAAAAATGAAAAAAGAAGTTAGTGTCTTACAGTACAGTAGTACTTCTACTAAGAAGTTTTACGCTAACAGCCTCTTCTAACAGTCTCTTGCATTTTAATTTTCTTTTTCCCCTTCCTATTTTATTTAATCATGTATACTGTCCAGTCCACTCTTCCTCCTTTGGAGAGGCACCACAGAGCCCAGAATAGCAGAGGAGCAGAGAGTAGCTGTGGAGAAGACCAGCCCTTCACACAGTACATCTGCAAGTGGAAATGCTCTGCCTGCTTGAGTATCTGAGGTCTTACAGCGCATTCAGTGTTAAGTTGTAAGTGCCCAGTATTATTTATTTATTTATTTTTTCTTTGAACAATTCAGGGCTATGTCTGGTGCTAGGGCTGCATGTAGATGTAAGGCAGAGTGCCCCAGACATGGGTCATACGTTGACATTGTTAGCTTTATAATGAAGTCCGAAGAAGAGGGAAGAGCACACAGCAGAAAGCACTGATTGAATCCCATGGCTGGGAGGAAAACTTCCCTGTTTCCTATGCTTCTCTGATGCAGTCAAGTATCTTTATCCTTTCAAGGACTTATACTGAAAATTGAATCCACTGGTAGAGCAAACTTGATGAAGACCAAAATGCACAGTAGAGAAATGCTGTTGGTCCTTGCGTACCACAGAGATAGAAAACACACAGAAATGTCATCCAGGCAGTAAATTTATAGATACTAGGCTTTGCCATTAAAGGAGGAACACTTGGAAGAGGAAACAAAGATTTTGTTTTTCTTTTTGTGGTGGCTGGCTGAATCATTCTGTTTATACACATAATAATGGAGGCCAGTAACAGAGTACCCCAGTGGTCAATATCAGGTCCCATCTTCATTAGCAATCTGGAAGATGGGGTAGAGTGCACCCCCAGTAAATTTGCAGCCATCATGAAAATGGGGGGCGGGGGGGGAGTGCCTGACTCACCAGAAGGCCACAGAGCCATCCAGAGGAACAGTGGCACAGGTTGTCCAGAGAGGTTGTGGAGTCTCCTCCTTGGAGATGTCCAAAAGCTGCCTGGACATGGTACTGGGCAACATATTCTAGGCATCTTTACTAAAGCAGTGATTTGGACCAGCTGACCTCCAGACATCCCTTCCAAACTCAACTGTTCTGTGATTCTGTGAAAAATGTCTAAGAAATAACAAACCTTTCCAGGATTGTGTGAAAATTAATTCTCAAAGGATTTGGAAAGAAAAAACAGCAAAAACGTGTCCTCGCTCAAGCACTTGTGGTTTAGCTGCTTAGTTTTTGTTTGTTTGTTTGTTTTGTTTTGTTTTTGCTTGCAATCTGTCATTATCAACAAAGCAGTACTAAGTATTTCTTTTTAACATCTATGTCATAGGCTCTATTTCCATTGCATGCTTATGCTATGCTCGTAATTATATCCCTAAATATCTATATTATGTTACAAGGTTTTATAAATAAAGCAAATGAAGAACTCATTTATATTTTGACTTCAACTTGTTGTAACACTTAGTTATTCTTGTAAAGTTGGAAGGAAGCTTTGCCTATATCTTGTATTGTTCTGCTTAATGATAAATCCTTACAGAATCTTGGTGTCAAAAGCTACTTATCCTCACTGCAGTTTAAGCATGAAATTCCTAGCTGGAAACTTTGTAGCCTTGCATCCTGTCCTTCATCAGTGATACCTGAGAGTTAATCGTTGTGCGTTAAGAAACTCATTTGCAAGCTGGCCTGCAATTGAGGGATACAGTTCCCTGTTCAGAGAATTTGATATCAGATTTTGTGACTTGTGTCACAAAACTGAAAAAAACAATCTGTAATAAAGGTTTTATGTTTTGTTACCACCCTTTTAGACTGTTACAGAACTAGAAAACACCTTTGAGTTACAGTGAGACTATTGCTAATGTTGCAACCATGGTTGTGATGGGCCCCAGCAGCCCCTTCCCTGATCAGCCACACCTGGGATGCCCCAGCATCCTCTGCCCATGGCCAGAGCCCTATTTAAGTTTAGCCCCAGAAAGGTGATATTGTTTGCTGCATGTTCTGTAGGACTGATGGGAACACAGCTTGCATTGCAACTGCCCTTGGGTCCCAGTGCCAATCCCATCTTCCCTGACAGACAGTTGTGCAAGGCTGAGAGACAGCAAAGGTCTAAGTTATGCCAAAGAGCTTGCTATTGCAGTAGGTGTCGTGGTTCCGCTCGAGTGGGCAGCCGAACTCCACCACAGCCGCTCTCTCACTCCCCCTCCTCAAAGAGGAATGGGGAGAAAATATGTGAAAAGGGCTCAAGGGTTGAGACAAGGACGAGAAAATCACGCAATAATTATTGTAATGGGCAAAACAGACTCGGCATAAGGAGATAGTAAGATTTATTGCCTATTACTAACAAGCGAGAGAAGTGAGAAAACAAAGGAAGAAAAAAAAACCAAAAGCACCTTCCCCCCCAACCACCTTCTTCCACCTCCTCCCCCCGAGCGGCGCAGGGGAACGGGGGAATGGGGGTTATGGTCAGTCTACAGCGCTTCTTCTCTGCCGCTCCTTCTCGGTCACTCTCGTCCCCTGTGCTGTGGGGTCCCACCCACGGGTTACAGTCCTTGATGAACTGATCCGGTGTGGGCTTCCCACAGGCAGCAGCTCTTCCAGAACTGCTCCAGATATGGGTCCGTACCACGGGGTCCATCCCTCAGGAGAAAACTGCTCCAACCTGGCTCCCCTACGGGCAGCAGCTCCTGCCAGGTCACCTGCTCCTGCGTGGGCTCCTCTCCACGGGCTACAGGTCCGGCCTGGAATCTGCTCTGGCAGGGGTCTTCCACAGGCGGCAGCCTCCGTCGGTGCAGGGCCACCTGCTCCACCGTGGTCTCCTCCACAGGCTGCAGCATGGAACCCTGCTCCACTGTGGTACTCCATGGGCTGCAGGGGGACATCCTGCTTCACCATGGTCCTCACCACAGGCCGCAGGGGACTTCTGCTCCAGTGCCAGGAGCACCTCTCCCCCTCCTTCTACACTGACCTTGGCACCTGCAAGGCTGTTCCTCACTCCCTTCACTCTCCCGGCTGCTGTGTGTCGCAGCGTTTTTTTCCCTGTCTTAAATATGCTCTCACAGAGGTGCAAAACAACATCGCTTATTGGCTCAGCTCTGGAAAACAATGGGGCCCTTCCCAAACATGGGGCAGCTTCTAGATCTTTCTCACAGAAACCACTCCTATGGTTCCCTGCTACCAAAACCTTGCCACGTAAACCCACTACAGTAGGTCATACCTTCCAACTAAAGTTTGGTTGCAAGGCTAAATCAGAGTTGTTTAGCTTTAGAAATAATTTATAAATATATATATATATATATAATGTAGCTGAAAGCAAAGTGATGTTTAAAAAAAAAGAAAAAAAAAAAAAAGAAAAAAAAAAGAAAGGGGGAACCATATAGATAAATCATTTCAAATTAAAATTAACTTATTTCTGATGAAGGCTAAAGTATGATTTTGAAGGTGTCAGCAGGAAGTATTCAATGCCTTCATGTGAATTCATTATTCTGCTTTGGATTGTAAACATCAAGTTTTTGAAGCTCTGGAAAACATGAATTAAGTTTAGTAAGAAGTATTTGCTGTGCTAAAATTACCAGATATTAAAGAAAATATGGTTATTAATAGAAAGTAGCATGCACGTGTTTATACAGGTTTTAGGACAGGAGATGAAGCTGCTTTTTTACAGGTGGAACTTCTGAAGGACTTAAAACTAATACAACTAACTGATTATTCTATCTTTTATATCTCATGAGAGGTACTCTTGATGACAAGGTGGGCAGCCTCATCTTGGCTTGATGTCGTTTTCAACATAAAGGGCTCATTGGCAGCACAGCTGCCTTTCCCTCCCTCAGCGGAGCTCAGAGTCAGTGTATTGCAGTTTGTCATTGACTAAATTGCTCACTGGTGTTGCTGAAGTTCCTGGGTCTTTGTTATATCTATTTATTTTTGTCTGGAAACGCTGTCTTACATGCTGCTTTTCTCCTGCCAGTGGCATAGTTTATTAAGAGCATTGCCTTCTTAAGTCAGAGATGATTGTTCACTAGTCCTCACCCCCCTTCCCTCATTCCACCAATGTTGTTTTTTCTACATGTCTCCATTCTAATAGTTTATCCTTTTAAC
The DNA here is from genome assembly GCF_964035555.1 of Netta rufina. Classification (NCBI taxonomy): domain Eukaryota; kingdom Metazoa; phylum Chordata; class Aves; order Anseriformes; family Anatidae; genus Netta; species Netta rufina. The sequence goes on from NC_140130.1 coordinate 37,597,440, forward strand.
GAGAAAAGGCTACAAGTTACTCTTTTTTAAGTGAGATAAGCCCTTGTGAGCTCTATTTTATCTAACCAAGACTGGGAAATCGTTTGCCCTTATTTGTATTAAACAAATGTATATACTTTGCCGCAAGTCATTAGTGCTATAAAGAGATTGCCTTTCTATTGATAGCCTTGATGGGGGAATTCAGGAGCAAATTGCCAATAAATAAAGAGTGTGCTTGTAAGCGCTATTGATTCTTTGAGCCACAGAGAAGTGTTTTGTTAGTAAAACTCTCCCTGAATGTACAAGTGAGATTCTTTGCGGGGGGGGGGGGGGGGGGGGGGGGAGGAGGAGAGGAAAGTAATTAGTGATTTTAAAAACCTGGTGGGGGACCACCAGGTGAGAAGCTTATATTGTTTTTTGTTCAAGGATATGGTTTGTAAAGGTAACTTCTACAAATATAATGGCAATTCTTCCGGCCACCCTCAGAAATCCTGGAGGCTTTCATTAGAAAACTGTAGAATCAGCACAGCATTTCATCATTTCATGTAAAATATAATTTCAGAGTGGTCAGGGAGCTTCCTAAGCTGTCATGAAAGGAATAGAAAGTATCATTCCAACAGAAAGCAAAAGACTAGTGGGATTCAAATTCCTGTTGCCTTGCTCAGGTTTTGGAACAGTCTGGAAGTGCCCATTCTGAGCGTCTGGGGAGTGTGTTAATGTACTCTATTGGCTGACCTAATGTCCTAGGCATTAAGAGCCAATTCAGGAGCAGAGGTTTCTGAGCTGGTATGAGGATGACCACAGCATTTAGAAGCAGAATCTTTCCAACGGGAGCTGGAAGAACGTTAGATCAGTGAGGTCCTCGGTTACTATATAACCATGAATCATAGAATGGTTTAGGCTGGAAGGGACCTTTAAAGATCTAGTTCCACCCCCTCTGCCATGGGCAGAGACACCTTTTACTAAGGCTGGTCAATGCCCTGTCCAACCTGGCCTTGAACACTTCTAGGGATGGGGCATCCACAACTTCTCCTGGAAGCCTGGTCTGGTATCTCACCACTCCCATAGTGAAGAATTTCTTCCTTCTAATGGAAATCTACCCTCTTTCAGTTTAAAAACATAACCCTTAGTCCTATCACTTGTGCTGTTTTATTTATGCATTTTTCCTCACTGTTAAGCCATATTACATGTGAATGTATTTAAGAAATAATACTGTTTGTATTTTTAATCTCTCAGATTTTGTTCTGAAAAGCTCTTGTTGAATTCATTCCCTCCTCTTGCATTTTTTATTTGCTAAATATTTTATTCTAGTTACCTCTGTTCCCATAATCGATGATGTTACTTAAGTTTTCTTTGGGACAGTTGGATTTTTTTTTTCCACAGACAATTAAAAAGGAACAATTGTCTTTCTAGAAGACAATAGGACAGAATTGAATTTACACCACCTGGGGGCACTGTTATACTGTTTCACTTCATTTTAAAGAAATACAACGGGGTAGTGTTTGAAATGGTCCCAATTTTTCTGACTATTATTAACTTCTAAAACAAGTATACCACTGATATGAACGAAACTCATTTCAATTAGATGTTGTAGGCAGGTGTCTTGGAAATAAGGTCATTTTTCTCTCATATCATTAATATTTCACTGTGTTTACTGAATGAAGACTAATTTTAAATATAATGCTATTTTCAATGACTTATTAGTGTAGCAGCGATTGCAGTGTGCCTGGTTGTGCTGCAGTTTTGTTGCTTATGTTTGCTATGGTCTGTCTGTATGAAAAAACTGGAGGGCTGATGTAAAAACATCAAATGCTGCTGCATTTATGTGCTTATACAACTTAACTAGTATGTGACAGTGAGAAATGAGAGAAGTAAACTGCTCCCCTGCAGTTTAGATGGTGCTATTTTGTTTACTTGCTTTGTCTTGCCAGGTTTACCTTCTGTCTCTTCCTACACAGTCATCTCTTTTCCTTCTGTTTCATGTTCTTCATTTCTTTTCTCTAGTCATTTGATTTCACCATCCTCTTTTTTTCTCTACTCTCTAGTGTGTGTGGAGAAGGGCATCAAGCATAGTTCAAATAAGAAGGGCCCTGCAAGACAAGAATTTCTATGCCAGCAGGCAGATGGGCTTCCAAACTGAGCAACTTCAAGTGCTGGTCAGTGTACTCTACTTCATGAAGGTAGTGGCAGAATTCTTCTAATATGTGTTCACTTAAGCACTCCCCAGAGCCTTTCTGCTCTGTTTGTACAGGACAAACCAGTGAAAACTTCATGTCACAGACTATATGGTACTTCTAAGTTTATTAGAATAACCAAATGTGCTCCCACCAGAAAAAAAAATAAAAATAAAAATGGTTTGTATGAATGCAAGAGGCTGACTTACCTCTAATGAGGAAGAAAGCCATGAAACTGTTTTCAGCCAAACTGGGTTCCTAAAGTATACATACAATTTCATGATAGAAAATACTGTCTTGATTTTGTGCATTTAGATTTTGAGTATTGCAACTCCAAGTGTTTAAGAGCAAGTCAGTGTTCAAGGGGACAGACAAGCAGCTAACAGTCCTGTGATATGAGCATTCACTTTATTTGGTTGTTTTAGATATCCAGGAGTACATTCAGAAATAGTTCTACAGATAACGTTCTTCAGTGAATCTGCTAGTCTGACACAAGTAATGTTTCTAATTTGCGTATACAAATTGTGTATACAAATTACTGTATACAAGATACTTGTGTTATATATAAAACACTGGCACAGGTTGTCCAGAGAGGTTGTGGAGTCTCCTCCTTGGAGATGTCCAAAAGCTTCCTGGACATGGTGACATGGTACTGGACAACGCATTCTGGGTGTCCTTGCTAAAGCAGGGGGTTGGACCAGTTGACCTCCAGACATTGCTTCCAAACTTATTACAGAAAAACAGAAAGGTTATATTGCTGTTTAATGGATCTAACCTCTTCTCCAATACAAAACTGTGGGAAAGGAATTCACAGGTGGCTTTGCACTGTTTCACATGTCCCTGAATTAGAGATAATGAGGAAACAAGTGGTAGAAATAAAAACTTGAGCAAGGTTGAGCAAGATTAAGTAAATTTGCTACAGCGTTAAAGATGAGCTTTGGGCAGTAGCCAATTGCTGGCTGGCTTGAGGCGTGTGTTTGAGGGTCTCTAACCAATTGTATGACAGATTCAGGCGTACGGACAGCATGTGGGGCTACAGGGAAAGTATATGTAGTGGTGAAAAAGGACAATAAATGTCTCCTGTTCAAGAGCTGTCAGGAGTCCGTGTCTTGCATCACTTCATAAAACGACAAGAATATCTGGTGTTAGTAGTGTTATTATTTTGTATGTTTAAAATAATGTATACATATACTTATGTATCTTGCAGCATTGAAATGAGCTTAACCTCCTGCAGAGGCTTTCCTTTGAGATTTGATCAATCCAATACATTATTTTCTCACAGTAAGGTTATCTATAAGAAATATGTATTACATTCCTGAAATCTGACTAGGAGCTTAATTTAGTCCCTTACTAGTGTAAAAAAAATATTTTAAGATGTTTGCTTTGTTGTGAAACATGAATAGTAGGGGTAGAAGAAAGGCAGTACCTCATTTTAAAGCCCAGTGTAGGGCAGAGATACAAGATAAGTACTCCAGTGACTAGGAATGTCAGGTCTAGAGTGTGATTGCCTGTCCAGCCTCTGTTCCCCATCTGAAATACTGATTTCCAAAGAACCTCAAATGTTGAAAGGCTGAAAAGGAGATGAAGGAGATGAATGAGGGTGTTTTGAGGATACGTCCCATCTAGAAAGTTGTGCCTTTCATCTTCGGGATCCAAGATGGGACTTAGAGGTGAGAACTCCCCCAGCATAAGGTTTGCTAGCAGTTCAGTAGCTTTAATTTTTTAGTTTTTAGATTTGAGGTTTTGTTTAAGTTATTAATTGTGCCTCGTTATAATTGGATATTAGGTTACAGACCATTTATGGGGTTAAATATAAGAATAAATTAAAACTATGAGCTGGGGTACACTTGCTGGTTTAAAAAAACAAACAAAAAAAAACAACACTGGAAAACATTGAGTGAACACAATCACCACAGAAAGGCAAGCAACCAAGATTTAAGGCCTTGTAACAGGTAGGTAATAGCCAGAGATATTCTTTTATGCTTATTAAAAATAAAACTTCAATTTTCTTAATCAGATGTTTCTTGATTTTAGCAGTAGATGTTGATACAAATGAGATCCAAACCCTTTCACAAAACTCTAGTGAATGGTAGGTGAGAACAATAAATATGAAGGTAAAGATGCAGCAGTGTAAGGTGCCTGTATATTTTAATGTTATTTCTCAGCTCAAAAAAAAACCAAAACAACCAACCAAACAAAAAAAAACCTTGCAGAGAAAATACCACACATTCCATAACAAGTATTTATTGAATAAAATAGATGTTGCAACACTTTCTAGCACATTTTTCCATATGTGATTTTAGCAAACAGTTGTCTTGTGATATTGTATCAGCATGGAACATTATGCTCTTAATTGCATGTTTTAGCTTTGGGTCAGCTCTGAAGTAGTTGGATAGTTGAACTCTGCAGGCTTTGTGAGTCTCTTTCCACTGGAACTATTCCATTTTAAAAACAACTTTTTAAAACATACACTCTCTCTGTAAAATCACAAGGCTTAACTTTATTTTCATACAATGTACTGCACACTTGCTATCCTCTCAAATGACCAATACTCTATTTTTTCTTGCTGGCATTATTTTTTGCTTATTTGAGATCAGATTTGCCAAATGAATGATGACAGTAATCCTTTCTTTTACTGTTGCTTCACCTTATTCCACATCATATATATATATATATTTTTTTTTTAATTTTTTTTGAGGTCATTCCCCCCTTGCTTTGTGTTCTATAGAGATGAAAATTTGGATTTAATTATACTTATTAGACTAGTTCTGTTTTTTTTAACCTTCAGTTAAGTTCAGATAAGCTGAGTTGCAATTATTAAATTAATTTGGTAAGTACTTATGCAGGACTTAAGGACTTTTTTATTGCTAATGCTATAGAAAAACTTCATGAACTTAAGCATCTTAAAAGTAAGGATCAGTAGTTATAAGAAGGTATGGAAAAAGTTCAAAAGAACTTTGTCAAAGGAAAAAAGGTGGATTTATTTTTTCCTGAAAAAATACAAACATTCAGAAAATGTCTAATTTGATGGGAAAAGTAATTAGAGTGACAAATTAGAGGAAGGCAAAAAACTTCATGATTTTGAAGGGAAAAAAAATCTATTTAACAATATTTCTCTCAAAATACATGAGATATACAATTCTGTGGATAAATTCAGGTACAGTAGAAGGTGACTGCTGACTCTCCTGCTCACTGCATGCTTAAATTACTGCTGCAGAAAATGAAATGTCTTACTAAGTATATGGATATCCACCATAATACAGGAGGTGTGCTTGCTATCTACAAGCCTGCCAGTGTATTGAGGCCACTTCCAAGCCAGAAGTCACATAAGCATGTTAGTGCTAAATCAGATTAGTGAAATCTACTTATTAGTCATGTATCAAGTTGCATAATGTGTGGAGTTTTTCCATGAATTGAAGAGCTTACATTGTGTTGGATCTCGGTCTTGCCCTGACTGTTCTGAGCAGACACTTATCTATGTTCACGGCAGCCAGTGCTTTTTGCATCTACTCATGATCATACATGGAAATGATGTGCTAGGGTACAATACTTATAGAAGAGTCAGCAAGGTAAAGCAGTGTCTTTGTACATTGCTTTTCACCACAGGAAGTTCACTGACTCACCGTGCATTCTGGCATAAGAAAGCCTAATCCTTCAACACATGTATCCTTTGCTTTTCTTCCCAAAGCAGCCACTAACAGAGGAGTGATGGGGTCTCATGCTCAGAGTGTACCAATAATATTTGTTTTGATTTGGAAAGTGTGTCTGTAAGTGTTCTACACACATTCTGAAGCTCTGTGCAGTTATTGCTGTTTTGGATCTCAAGGACTGCTTAGGAAGCTTCCATCCACAATTTAACATTACTCTTCCAGGCTGGAGGTCAGCTTTAAGAGAGCTGCTGGAAGTCTCTCCAAACCCTACTCTGATCATGTGCTAGGTGCTAGCGCAAGTATTGTGTTGCCATCTGTGTGGCTTCCACAGCAAAAGAGGCAATGTCAATGGTTCTCTGATATGTTCATACCAACTCCCTGCATCCAAGCACACAACTTTCTCTGTTATAGTCCTGACTTAATGGGACACAATTTTGGTAATGAATTAAATGGCATTCAGATCAGTCTGAGCCTTTCTTTTTAATGGACTGCAAGAGATTCTAGCTTCTTATTGAAGACTGCAATAAATACTGTGGTTTAAAAATTAACCCTTAACAATCTGGGATACACAGGAATGTAGCTGGGGAAAACATGCTGAAAAAGTTTACTGAACTGAAAAAATGGTTGCTCTTTCTTCAGCCAGCTCTGTATGATGTATGTGTCATACAGGTTGGCTCATACGGTACCTTAAGCTCAGCAAAGCAAGTTAAGGTTTTATTTCAAAATGGTATTTCAGAACACTCTACTTTTTGTCACTGGGAACTTATGAGAAAATACTTTCTATTCCACTCTAACTAAAAAGTAAAAAATAAAAAAATTATTATCTAACACCTGATTCAGATGGACAAAAGTATATAAGATGCTATGTCATCAGAAAACTCCAGTCATGGGCAATTATAAGTTAGAAGATGGGAAAAAGAACTGATTGTCTAATTCTCTGGAAATACCTGGTTCACGTTAAAAGTAATACAGCGCATGGGTTAGTGATTTCAAATAAAATAATTAGGACATTGGGATAAGCCACATTCAATTGTGGCTGAAGTCTCTTTTAATGATTTTGTCTATATGGTGCTACTTTACTGTGATACTTCAATTGTTAGATACGTCCTGTTGATAGAAACTGGCAACCAATACTCGAGTTGTATAGTTCTCGATGTTGTAAATACACAACTGCAATTGCTTAATTGTTGAATGGTGGTTTCATGTCAGTTGTCTTTTACCCAACCTAAATGTTTCAGCTAAAATGGTCAGATAATGATTTGAAGGTAAACGTATGCAAATTGAGAAGCCTTAGAGGTTCTGTAAATTAATATAAAGTTTAGCAGGGAATTATCACCTGAACTTTTTTCTTTAGCTGTAGGATATCTATCTTGAGCTGTTGCCAGGAGAAGCTGACCAACTTTGAGTAAATTTAATCTTTAAAGAAAACAAATTTAGTTCATGTGTAGGTGTATTTCCAATGGTTTTCTTCTTCAACTTTTTCTTGTCATTGTCATGTCCCATCCTGACACCCCCCAAGTTGATCTCCCCTTTCTCCAAAAGCAAATTACAACTTTGCCTCTGGTATTCAGAATATGTAGTAAATCCCTAGGTTACCTGGTATTAAGCAGACAAGAACAAATCAGCACCATGATGTCCACAGGAAATATCTCAAGGGGGACCCCAGAAGGCCCAGAATTGCTGCCTGTTTGCATATTCTGCTCTGAATAAATATATCCTGCACTGCCTATTTTTTTCTAGTAGTTTATATACTTTGAACCCTTCCTATCAAAAATAGAAATGGCTCTGATTATTTTGACAATGACAAGGTATTTCTCTTGCAGAAATAGATTCTTGTGAAATAGATTCTTTTGTCTGTGCAGCTTGCAGGTACTTTAAAGTTGCTTTAGGTGAAAGGCACTGAAGTTAAATGTTTGTTATGGTCTGCTTTTTTTGTAGCATGCCATGGAGTTCTGGCCTTTGACACAGCATCAATACCAGTTGTAATGTATAGCACTTGACAATGATACCAAGTAGGAGGGAAGATTCACTCAGGTAAATGTGTACAGTTTTTATTTATGTGTGCTAAATGTGAACAGCTGCTGAGCAACAGAGTGGGTATAATTTTCCAGTGGGGACAAGAGAACAGCTGTTTTACTATTTCTCCTCTGGTGTTTTCTTTGATATTGAAGTTCATCTGGAAGAAGAGTTTGTGTAAAACTGGAGGAAAATTTTTTAGTCTTGAAGTCCATATTTGCAATTAACTTTCAGTAATGCCTCAGTTCTTATTCTGTTAAATTCCATCAATTTAATTGGAGCTTGGATGGTGCTAAAGCAATGAACTGGCAAATTCTGCCAGCACATCCAAGACTTAAGGTCGGTGATCTGCAGTCTTTCCACCAATCACTTGGGCTGCACAGGAATTATTTTGGTCCAATTTAGATTCAGCTGTTGCTAGGCAGCGAAAGATTTGTCTGCTTTTGCTTCTGTTGATGTTGAATTTCAGTTATTAGTATCATAGTGACACTTAATTGGCTTTCAGGAAAATTTTCCATCTTCAGTTAATCTAAGTAAAACCAGTTTTCAAAAGTTGAGCTAAAAATAATGCATTCTGTGGCTAGGGATTAACAGAAGAACTTTGCTAAACTTTGCTAAAATACAACATATATAATTCTGAAAACCTCATAACCAAAACCAATTCTAGTAGTGTTGTCATTAGTGAGGCTTTTACTATAACTTGGAAAATATTTTAATGTCTGCCAACTACCTGAATACGTTCCTTTTTTTTTTTTTTTTTTTTTTTTGTAAGAATGTTTTCCTTTTTCCTTCTTCAGAGCATTTCTGTTTGGGTCAAGCTGGTAGTAAGTATTGACTCATATGGAGTCTTTAATCCTCTTACAATGTAATTTAACTACTTCATGTTTGTGAAAATCTGTAAAAGATTTAAATTCATTACATGCAAGAAAGTGCTTTGTAAAAGCCTAATGTGGGCATACAGAACTTCACCAGGAAGTCTAAATAAAAAGAACTTGAAACTCAAGTTCTTTAACATCCTCAGTAAAGTATTCACAAAGAATTTATGCAGTGAAGGAGAGGCACAGACTACCTGAAGTAAAAACTTCACGTAAAAGTAAGGGAAAAGGCAAAGCCACCCTCAGTCTCATGGACTGCAAACAGGAATTTTGATTGAGTGCACATAGTATATTAATGAGACAATAAAAAATGAGTTAAGGCCTTTCTAGGCTGAAAACTGGTCTCTGTGGGGAACCTATGGATATTCAGTGCATTGCAAAATCAGATCCATTTAGTCTACATCAAACCTGGATACTGACTTACATCTAAAGAGAAACAGGAAGCCAACAAAGGCACATAATTAATGTATTAATGTTTAAAAAAATGACAATAATTTTGTTAGATAAGTGCTAGTAAACCAGTGCAAAGTGTAAGCAGTCATATTATCAAGGCATGCATCAATATTTACTAGCACCGTGATCAGGTAGCTAGACCTAGCAGTGCTGACAAAAGCAGACGTGAAATTTCCCTGGAATCATGTTCCACTATGGGAATATACAGGGTGTATAAAATAAAGTGACAATTGTTTGAAGAAAAGTGCTTTTTTTAAATCAACAGTGGACATTGCAAGAAGCATCTGTTATGTACTCTTTCTTCTCAAAATGAATGAGCTCTGTTTTCATATCACAAAGTGGTTGATGTTGGAAGGGACCTGGAGGTCTTCTGGTCCAATGACCCTGCTCAAGCAGGGCCACCTAGAACAGGTTACCCAGGGCCTTGTCATTGTAAACGGAGCATTTCTGTTTGTAAAGGGAAATGGCAGATATTGACTATGCTCTGAGTTTTGGAAATCATTGCAAAAAGCAGAAGGCTTGACAAACAGGCAACAGAAATTATGTTGCAATTTTAGTCCACTGGATTGTACTTGAAGATGTATGTGCAAGATGGCAATTTGTTATTTTTTTTTTTTTTTGGACATGGCACTTTAATGAGTTCTTGTGAGTCAAATTCCTGCTGAAGCTGCAAAGAATAGAGACTCTAACACCTCCAGAGAGACCTCATGAGCATCCTTTACAGACCTCAGTGTTTCAATCCTACAAACTCCAGCTGACAGCTGGAGTTTTAAATTATCTAATTCTCCATTTTGCAATTAATGTAATGTGAAAGTATTGTCTAAACTTAAATCATAAACTGTTCTCAGATTGCAAGAGAAACGGTTGCTCATGAAGGGAAGGCAGCGGATGTAATCTTTTGGGATTTTTAGCAAGGTCTTTGATACAATTCCTCACAGCATCCTTCTGGATAAATCGTCCAGCTGAGATCACACTACACAGGGTGGTGAACTGGCTCAACAGCAGAGCTCCAAGTCATAGTGAATGGGGCTACATTTGGCTGGCAGCTGTTCACAAGTGGTTCACCAGGGCTCAATTTTAGCATAGTTCTGTTCAACATTTTTATTAACAATATGGTTGAAGGAATGGAATGCATCCTTAGCAAGTTTGCTGATGATACTAAACTGGGAGGTGCTGGGAGTATTGGGTAATCATCAATGGCATGAAGGTCAACAGAGATAAATGCTGGGTTCTGCACACGGGATGGTAATGCCAGGTACAGACTGTAAGACAAGTGGCTGGGAAGCAGCTCTACAGAAAGGGATCTGGGGTGCTGGCAGCATCAGGCTTAATGTGAGCCATTACGCTTAGTTTGCCCTGACAGCCAAGAGAGCAAACTGGATTTTGGGGTGCATAAAACTCAGGATGGCAAGCTGGTCAAAAGAGGGGATTCTCCTGCTGTATTTAGCATTGGTGTGGCCTCACCTTGAGTGTTGTGTGTAGTTCTGGGCTCCATAATTTTAAGAGGATGTTGAGGTAATTGAATGCTTTCAGAGGAGGGCAACAAAGTTGGTGAGGAGAGGCTGGGCCACTGGATTGTCTAGTTTGGAGAAAGAGTCCAAGAGGCAACCTCATTGCTCTCTGCAGCTTCCTGAGGAGGGAAAATGGAGAGGCAGGTGCCGGTCTCTCTCCCTGTTCACTGATGACAGGACACATAGGAACAGCACAAAGCTGTCCCAGGGTTGTTCAGACTGGACGTTAGGAAAAAAATTCTTTACTGTGAGGGTGGTCAACCACTGGAACTGGTTTCCTAGCCTGTCAGTTTTTCCCATGCCTGTCAGTGTTCAAGAAGCATTTGGATAATGCTCTTAACATCGTTTAACTTTTAGTTAGCTGAAGTGGTCAGGCAGTTAGACTTGTTACAACTTAAATATTCTATTCATCACTCCATGGTAGCTGTCCACATTCACTTTGTCACTAAAAGCATTCAGGAAGAAGTATGCTTCTTTCAAAGGGAGTAATCCAAAGGTGTAAATCTCTGAAAAGTAAATTTCACATGACTCACATTAACTAGTAGAATCATAGGATCATTAAGTTTGGAAAAGACCTTCAAGATCATCTGGTCCAACCATCACCCTACTACCACTGTCACCCACTAACCCATGTCCAACCAGGTCCAACCTTTCTTTGAACACCCCCAGGGACAGTGATGCATTAGAACAGATGAAGAATCAGGCTGTAAAAGAAATGTAGTAGATAATCAAGTGGCATGCTCACCAGGAAATTTTGCCCTGGTCTGGGGTGCTTATCTTTTAACACTTGGCCTCATCACTTCTTGTAATTCTAAAAGATGATGTTAGTGATGGCATTCTTGTGCTTTGTGATACTCTTTTGAGGGGGGGGAAGACGTGGAGATCATAACTCACTTTACATAAGATGCAATACCTGGACCAAAATTTTCCAAAGTATTTGGTTCCCTTTTGGGCTAGCAAGATTATTATTTTTTTTTAATTTAAATATTTTTATTAGATACACTGTAGTAGCACCAATGTGCTACATTTAAGCATCTCTGTACTGCTGTACATTGAGCAGTGATCTGAAATACCTGTTACACCATGTGCTGAGTCCATTGTGTCTTAATGCAGATGTGAATACTGTTGCTGGTAGTTATCCTTATATATTTATTGAGTTGCAATTAAAACTTACATTCTACCAGCCAGGGAGAAAGACCTGTATGTCTGAATATGCATCACAGCTCCTTACAGTGTGTGGGCTGGGCTGGATTGTTCCTGCTTCCAAAAGTGCTAGACTGTGTCTACAATCGATAACATAGTGTTAGCTGTGTGTGTCAAGTTATATAAGGACGATTAATAACAAGTGGCAAAAAAGAAAATAAAATCTATCACCAGTAGACAAACTCATAAGTATAGGAATCTGTTTTGATAGTGTGTTAGGTTCAGCATTCATCAAAAGTTCCTTCTTAGCCACTGAACTGGTGAATGCTTCCTGAGATATAAAGGCTACTGCAGATGGTGCTGAAAATGAACCAGGACAAATCACAATCAAGAGAAAATTAGCAAACTGGCACAAATTTAACTTTGTGACACAATGCCAAGCTAATGAACAACAACAACAACAACAAAAACTTTAATTTTCATAGTATTTTAGCAATCTTTGTCTTTATACAAGGAACCTAAGTTTCTACACTATAATCAGTGATTTGCATTAACATTTGGTTTTCACATTGACCTAATTTCCTTCTTTACTTTGCACTAAATCCGATTCCCGATCAACTGCCAGAATTTTCTCCTACTTACTCTTCTGCTTTACATGAAAAAAATGTTATTTCCAAATCATGTAGAGGAAAACACACAAGACACACATTAATACTTCAGTACTATAATTCTATTAACTCTTAACTAGAGAAAATTTTAGTTATTTTATAACCTGATAAAACTAACTTGTGTTGAACAAAACAGCAAGTTAATTATGAGTAGATGACCCAGGCGTGAAACATGTCCTTCACTGTTGAACAGAAAATTTATTAGATTATGATTTGCCTACTTTATTTTGGTCAGAATATATTGATTAAGCCCTAGCTCAGCTCATTCAAGCTAAAAAATAGCTCTTTGGTCGTAGTAATATTTTGGACAGAATTTTCAGTGCAGTCAGTTCCCATGTGAGCTCCTTCATGCTGCAGTGTCTGTAGAGGTCCATCTGGCCTGTTGGCTAATCCTTGTACTTGCTACAGAAGTGACTTGCCTTGCTGTCCACTGAAAGCCCTATAGCAGCTTTTCTTTTCACTTAGAAACAAGGTTGTACATAATTCTTTGGTCAGCACTGCCAATAGGAAATGCTTTGGGACTCATTCCTGTAGAACTTCATGCTGCTTGGCTGACTACTTAGCCTGATGTGAGCAATGATGCAGAAACCAGACAGACACCACTCCTGGTTGTGGCTTTGGAGCAGCTTTAAAGGCAGAAAGGTTGAACAGCCTGGCAGGCAGTTCTGTGAATACTTTAGATTTTACTTGTATGTTTTCTATGCATCACTTAAATGCATCTTATAACGAAATTTAGAGAGCAAGTGAAAAAATTGCAAGTGGAAATATGTCTCTCTGGCCAAAACCTGGCTAGGCATGGTTTTAAAGGTATGGTTTTAAAGGAGTAAGATTTATTTGGGTGTAAATGCAGACATTTCTTCTCAGAAAGAGTAGCCAGGCATTGGAACAGGTTGCCCAGGGAGGTGGTGGAGTCACCATCCCTGGGGGTGTGTAAGGAAAGGTTGGACGTGGTGCTTAGGGACATGGTTTGGTGGGTAACATTGGTGGTAGGGGGATGGTTGAACCAGATGATCTTGGAGGTCTTTTCCAGCCCTTCTGATTCTATGATCTTCAATGACTATCAGGAGTGTACAATCCAAAATAATGGACAAGCCAACTTGAGGCTGCAACTGGTATATGTAAGCTGTGTCATTGTATAACAACACTAGAAGCTATTAGAGGTAATTGTGCAAGACAATTTCAACATCACAGAAATCAGCAGGTGGTCTGCTATCATTCTGAGGTCTCCAGAGCTATGCATTCAGCCACTCTAACACAGGAACTTTAAAACTTGTAATGAGATAAGCATTGCTTAAGGTTAACTGAAATGCTTTAATAACAGAACTGTTCTCCTTGCCTCTCAGCATTTTACTTCCTCTGAATTCAAATTCTTATTATAGCTCTCTTCCAGAGGATACTCATCAATGGGAATATAGCAAAATGTGAGGTAACAAAAGAGGCTTTGCTGCTATAGCTCTCCCCACTCTCTATACTGTGGGAGCTCAACAAACACTTTATAAGGTCTAGATAGAGATTTAAGTGACAGACACTGGCACTGACTTTCAGAGACCTTTGTGTCTAACTGCTTTTACAAAACCAAATGAAGCAATAAACTTACAAAAGGTGAATAAGGGTTGTTTTGTTTTTTTTTTCTTACAAAATTTTTTTACAAAAAAAAAAAGTCTTGGGGGGCTGTCTCTCAAGAGTTATCAGTAGTTAAGATGAAGTGCCTTAAAGTGAAAAGGTTTAATGCTTGTGTCCTATCAAGGAAAACACTTGAAGACAGGAAGGTGTCTGAAGGGAAAACTTGTGTTTGCTCTTACAGAAAATCTGAGGCTCCAGTGGTCACTTCCAATTTCACTATAGAAAAATTAGTGGGTTAACTGCAACAAGAGGTAAGCATGTTTATATGGGTGCAAATCTGGGAGGAATATACAGTCTACAAACTGAGGGGAAAAAAGTTATAAGGAAAAGCTGAAACACATCAGGCTCATGATGAAAGCCTGCCACACATTATAGCATTAGGATACAAAGCAGTAGAGTAAACATCACACCCAGCTACCTTTGGCTTTTTAGCTCAACAGAAAACATACAGATTTTACAACCACAGTGACAAGGAGTGGGGTATAGCAGCACTCAATGCAGTGCTTATGTGCTCACCTCAGGTGGGTGTTATCAGTATACTTAGCCAGTATACTGCTAGTAGGAACACTTTGTGACTGGGCTGAGACTTTTGGTGCCTGATATGTCTTTCACTTTCACCCTCTGCATTCTTCTGAGACTTTTTTCCTGATTCTTCTTTGACACTCCCTCAGTTCAGAAAATAAGGTAGAGAAGTTTCCTAGCTATATTCAAGTGGTTGCAAATATTTTTGCTGCATACCAGTTCCTTCTTTTTTTTCAAGAGCAGCTGCTCTTCCTCCACTGTGTGGTTCATTTAACAATGAACAAAGCTTTCACCTTGAAAAATATTTTACAAAATATTGTGGTCTGTACAGCAATAGAAAAGATGCCCAAAACAAGCCCCAGTGTTACAGAAGCCTGTTGTTCTGTTTCCTACAATGACGGGGCCAAAAGCCTAGGACTGGCTTCAGAAAGAGGTGTCAGTGGTGCAGCTGCTTAATGAGGAGCACAAGCCTGAGTCAGGGCAGGAGCCCTACAGGGCAGCAGTGTTGTGGCTCTTGGCTCTCCTTGGCTGGAGCAGCTGCTAGCCTTCTTTTGATCTGGAGAACAAGATTTCTGCTGGATGTTGGGGGTGTAGTATTTAATGGACATCCAGTCTGTGGAAGTAATTTGTGTCTATTGTGGGAGTGGCAGAATTAAATTAGGTCTCTGTTTCTGAGAAGCCCGGAGCCTCTCTGACCAGGGCCAACAAGCTATTGAATGTAATTATGATTATCTTCTGTGGGAGATGAGTGAGTGCAGTGCATCCTGGATGAGGCTCAGAACTTTGCATCACCATTCATGTATTTTGCTCTCTATAGAGGTTCATTAAGGTTATTTGAAAGACATTTTGACACAATAAAATTGGTGTTTCAGCCCTACTTCATCACAGAACAGTTATTTTTAGTGAATAAACTCATAACTCAATCTCAGTTAGGATCTGTTTTTTTGTTTGTTTTTGTGGAAAAGCTCTCATGATCAGCATCCATTGCAGCTTGTATGAAAACATTGCAATGAACCCAAAAGTGAGGACATTGTTTAAAGTGATCTACGGTATTGAATGCATTCAAAGCATTATTATATAGTTTGCTTAGAGTGTTTTGTGGTCACTTTGTCTGCACTGTGAATAAGCATAACATTAAATACTACTTTTTAATGTTTGAAAATTACTTGGTGCTGAGTACCTATCAAGCTTTTGTAGTGTTAAAGACCTGAAATAAAGAGGTGGGTCATTTTCCCTAAACTTACGTTGAATCTAAAGTACAGAGGATGACAAAATTCCTGTTGGATCCTGGTGCCCAAGATTAACATTAAAAGACTGGGAATCCCATGGATGGCATGGTTTAAATTGATGATCTGTAAAGCTGTGGATTAATGATGTAAGGTGCTTGACTTAACACTTCTCCATCTCTCCTGTCTATGCATTGTCTGCAGCTGGACACCAGTCTCCAGCTCCGTGATCTCATCTGCATGGCTGCATCCAGGGCCTCTCACCTGTGCTAGTTCTTGTGCTGTCAAACCCTTCGCAGGCACACTTTGTCATGGTAAAACGGTGGAAACTACTGACTGCATTTCTTGTCTGTTTTCTACATTATATGGATATCCCTGGTGAGTGATGTCTAAACACAGCAGATCTTGGAACAAAGTGAACTTAGGTGTGCTTTCTTCTGTAACTGTCAATCTATATGCCTTCTTCAGAGCAAGTCACCAAAGTTCAGGAAGGAAAGAGAAGTGTTCTGTTTATCACGGCTGCTCAGTAACAGCTTAAAACTCAGATGGAGATGCAGAGTTGAGCCTTTGATTAAAAATTTCAAAAGTCTTAAGAAACTTGTGGCTTTGGATGAAAGCTGTTTTGGCCACTATGTCATGATTAATGTATTTGTAACTCCTGCAGATAAGTGTTTTGTCATTTGAATAACCAGTTTCATTGGCTTTGCTAATGCTTTCTTTTCACATATTTTGCCAAATTACTATACCTAGTTGCAAAATGTAACTACGTTTTGTTTTTATAGCTCTCCTTTGAGGGGTAATGTTATAAGTAAGTGACAATTTAATGAACATATTGAGTGTTTCCTTGCAACGCTTCTGAAGTCTGAGGCATGCATTATTTTCTACAAGGTAATAACTAACACACAGTTATTTTCAGGCTGTGGGATCTGTGCCTGGTGGTGGTTCAGGGCAGTAACACCATTTTGTATTATTCAAATAAAAAAACTATTATGTGACTGGTGACAGAAAGGATTCCTAGTGCACTAAGCAAACCTGTATCTTCAGCACGTTAGAGGTAGATTAGAAATGTCTCTTCCTTTTAACTTGCTTCAAAAGTTATTTAGTTGCTGAGAATCTCTGCAAAGTGGACTGTGCCTAGAATTATCCAAGCAAAACTGTAAATTCCAACAAGCTAAAAGATGGGGTGGTTTAAAGTTTTTATCCACTGCAGACCAGGTAATGATGATGTGGCCACAGAACATAGTATAGGAATATTGGGCCATGAGAGCTCAGTGCAGGCAAGTGATGCACCTGCCTTAGACTTCTGATGGAAAAATCCATTAATCAGTGATAGCGAGTGAAAGGCTTCTGACAGGTTTCATGGGACTTGACTGAAATCTTAACTACATAAATGTTATACTCTACAAGGATTTCTCCAACTTTTTCTGATCTTCTGTTTTTCCTCAGACTTCTCCCTAACAAGGGATCACCTTCATAAGGCCTTTATCTGGTCTCCTACATGATGTTTCAGTAGCATTGTGTTCATAAGCCTAGGCTTTAAAATCAATTTCAGTGACAGTGAGAGAAGTTTCAAGTTATGCTTATATTGAAAAAGAACCATACAGAAATGAGGTTAATTTCTTGTTCCTGAGGAAAAATCTTATAAAACATCCCCAACCAAAGATAGATAATGGATAGATGCAAAGATATGGTGTGTTGTTTAATGGCAGATAGGGATTTAGTGTTTCTCCTCTTTCCTCAAGAATCTCTCAGGGTAAGTGCTAACATAATACCATCCATCTGATGTCATCAAATTTATCAATGAGAGAATAAAAGTTAGTTGCTAAAGAAATATAAATAAATCTTAGTAGAAAGTAAGGTCATGCTATGTTTGAATTATATCTAATGAGATACACTAATGTGATACAATTGTCTAGATAGGTAGCTTTCATTGACTGTTTCATCAGAGAATTGCTTTGGAAAACTACCTGAGGAACTGGAGATGATCATGAGGCTCGGACCTGAATCCAGAGATAACTAAAATGCATACATTTTCAAATGCAGATTAAAGTAGAAGGCAAGAGATGGCTACTATTTCTCATTACAGAACCAGTTGTAAAGTTCTAGCTAAACAAATAGGTATAAACAAGTACATAGGCCAGTGGTGTGCTTGCTGCTTTAGAATGGGTTTTTATTTTTAGAAAATGCAATAAGTACTGAAATAATGAAAACATTTACATAACTTTCAAGTAGGATTACAGGTACCATAAAACCTGAAGTTTTGATAGCAGCATAGCGTCATCTTTCCTGCACTGGGATATGTAAGCAAGTGGGTGTGCAGGTGAGTATGCAGAGTGGCTCATTGATATTCTGCTGTGTGGATCCTGGACCTTAGACCATACAACAAATTAAAGTACTCTTCATTGACTGTCACCACATAAGACTAATAATGTGGGCCAGGGTACAGACTTGAGCACCAGAATGCAAATGTCTTTAAAGATTTGATCTCAATCTAGTACCAAGTTTAAGGCAAATCCTATATGCTGTCTTCAGAAACTGCAAAACAGACAAAATGTTTTTGATTTAGTGAATAACAAACTTTTGAATAATGTTTATTAAGGCAAAAGAATATCACTTACATGATCCCCTCAAGACAGTATGATTGCTTGCACAATTCAATCCTCTTTCCACTGAATGAGGATTTCAGAATAGAAAAAAAATGCTTAAATGAGAACTATCACATGAAGAGTATTTTTGAACCACCAGGTGAATATAATGGATAAAAATTCACACTGATTTTTTGGGGAATATATAGTTTCTGAGGAAAAAATTAATTATTGAAGATTTTTATTGATCGTAATGACATGCCCAGCACTTCCAATTCAAATTTATTTTATTGATCATTGTTGAAACAACTATTTATTTTACTGGAGTTTTAAAATTCGTATCATGTCAGTGAACCTCATGAAGTTCAACCAGGATAAGTACAGGATCCTGCACTTCGGGAGAAATGACCCCAAGAACCAGTAAAGGCTGGGGGTTGACCATCTGGAGAGCAGCTCTGCAGAGAGGGAACTGGGAGTCATGGTCAAGACACGAAGGTGACCATGAGTCAGCAATATGCCCTTGTGGCCCTGTTTAGCCTGGAAAAGAGAAGACTGAGGGGAGACCTCATTAATGTATATAAATATCTGAGGGGAAGGTGTCAAGAGGATGGAGACAGTCTCTTTTCTGTTGTGCCCAACAACAGGATGAGAGGCAATGGGCACAAACTGAAGCACAGGAGGTTGCAGCTCAATATGAGGGGGCACTTCTTTACTGGGAGGATGACAGAGCACTGAAACAGATTTCCCAGAGGGGTTATAGAGTCTCCTTCTCTGGAGATATTCAAAACCCACCTGGGTGCCATCTTGCGCAAGGTGCTCTAGGTGATCCTGCTTGGCAGGGGGGTTGGACTAGATGATCTTTAGAGGTCTCTTCCAACCTTGGCCATTCTGTGAATGCAGGTAAGTGAAAAACTGTAAAAAGTCTGTGGAAAAGCTTTAATGGTGCTGTTCAGTCAGAATCAGTAAAAACTATACTGTTGTTGCCTTTTACTTAACTGCCTTTATGTATTTCTGAAGGAACTCAATTTTACTATGTTTTACAAAGCACTGAGCTATCAGAAGTTAAACAGTCTTACCTGCTCAGATGAGGCCCCAAACTGGAAGATATTATTAACATGTCTTAAGTAAATACAGCCTGCTAACAAATTATTTCCTTTTCTGATGCTTAGTATGCACTTTGTGTATTTGAATTAGTTTCTTATTCATAGTTAATAGAACACGTTTTGTTTAGCTACCAGCTTTGTTATATATTGTTAGTTAATGAAATTCCTGCAACTATCCTGGTACCTTTCCCAGTGTAGCACACCTCTTTTGTACACAGTATTTATCTTTTGACGAAAAATTCTCCAGTTCTTTTAATACACAAGAGAACAAAATAATTCCTCCCTGTCACTTAAAAGGGCAATTGCAAAATATTTCCATTATGGTAATTCAGTGTTTTCTGGGAATGGATTTTAAAAGTATAATTTCTGGTTTTCAGTTACAGTGAGAAAATAAATCTGCAGCTAAAAAAGAAATGGATGGAGCAAAACAGTTTAAAAAAAAAAAAGTTGCCAACATCTGTATTACTTTCTATACTGGCACACTCACAAGCAAACTGGCCACCTAGAAACAAATGCTTCAGTAACTGATTAACTGGAAAAGCTCACTTTACTGATGATGACTTTGGCATTGACTCTTGTATGTTCAGACTCTTCATTTAGATAAAGTATCTTACCACAGAAGTTTCTGCATCATATTTTACGAAGGTTCTTTACCATATCTTCATAATCATATGGTACTGCACAGGAGTAACAACTCAGTCCTCTGCTCTCACCTCTCAAGTAACACACCGAATGATTTCAGTTTAGTTGGGCAGCAGCGGGAGAATACTTATGTAAATCTCCAGAAGTTTCACTGAAAGCCCATTACTAACACTCAAGTTTCAAGTTTCTAAAAGAGAGTGGGCCAATATTGATGATAGATAAATGAGATTAATCAAAGCAGTCATGATTAAATATGATTCTCAAGTGAAGTTTGCTGTTAGGTTTTGCAGGTGCTCTCCTGGGAATAGAAACATTAAATGCAGCCCCATAATAACCTGGTTTCATAAATTTCTCTCATGATTAATATGAAGTAGTAACTTTTTTTTTTTTTTTTTTTTTTTTTTTTTTTTTTAATCTGAGAATAAAAAGTCTTTTTTTACAATGAGGATTGTCGAGGACTGGCACAGGTTGCCCTGAGAGATTGTGGAGTGTCCATCCAGGAAGATATTCAAAACCTAGCTGGGCACAGCTCCAGGCAACCTGCTAAAGCTTTAAGCAGGGTCTTGGACTGGAGATCTCCGGAGGACTTTGCCAGACACAGCTTTTCTGTTTCTATGATTAATTGGACTCAGCGAAAGTACATTTACTTATGTAGTCTGAGAGTTATGGTTTCTAGATCTGTAATGTAATGTGCAATAATTCCTATGCATAAATCACCAAAATTTCTGGTTTAAATGCTTGTACATTGTCTTCACGTAAGCATGTAAGCAATAGATTGGAAACTCCCATACTAAAGGCAGAATAAAATGTGGCCTTAATATAAGTGTTTTCTAAAAATACTACAGTGAAATATATTTCTATATTCTTTTTAAAGATGTGATTTGAATGACTTTATCAAATACAGAATGTTAAAAAATTCATATAAACAGAGCTGGCCAATCCGCTTTCCATCATTTATCAGCAGTCCTGGCTATTAGGGGAGGTCCCGGTCAACTGGGGGCTAGCAAACCTGACGCCCATCTACAAGAAGGGCTGGAAGGTAGACCTGGGGAACTATAGGCCTGTCAGTTTAACCTCAGTGCCAGGGAAGCTCATGGAGCAGATTATTTTGAGTGTCATCACACAGCACTTGCAGGGCAAGCAGGCGATCAGGCCCAGTCAGCATGGGTTTATGAAAGGCAGGTCCTGCTTGGCGAACCGGATCTCCTTTTTTTGACAAAGTGACACGCTTAGTGGATGAAGGAAAGGCTGTGGATGTGGTCTACCTTGACTTCAGTAAGGCTTTTGACACCATTTTCCGCAGCATTCTCCTCAAGAAACTGTCTGCTCTTGGCTTGGACTGGCGTACACTTCATTGGGTTAGAAACTGGCTGGGTAGCTGGGTCCAAAGAGTCGTGGTGAATGGAGTTAAATCCAGTTGGAGGCAGGTCATTAGTGGGGTCCCCCAGGGCTCAGTACTAGGGCCAGTTCTCTTTAATATGTTTATCAATGATCTGGATGAGGGGATTGAGTGCACCCTCAGTAAGTTTGTAGATGACACCAAGTTAGGTGCATGTGTCGATCTGCTCAAGGGTAGGAAGGCTCTGCAGGAGGATCTGGAAAGGCTGGACTGATGGGCTGAGGCCAACTGTATGAAGTTCAACAAGGCCAAGTGCCGGGTCCTGCACCTGTGGCACAACAACCTCAAGCAGTGCTACAGGCTGGGAGATGAGTGGTTAGAAAGCTTCCTGGCAGAGAAGGACCTGGGAGTATTGGCTGATAGTCGGCTGGTCTCTAAAAAAGACAAGTGTCTCTAAAAGGACAAGTGTCTGCATCCATGGTTGTATTTTTTTCATAGAAGGTAACTTTTAGAGTAGCCAAGTCAGTTCATGAGATCAGCATTCATGTACTACAGAGCTAGTTTGTTTTTTCTTAAAGTGGAATCCTTCATTTCAGATTCCCACAAAACATCTGTAAAGCAGAAAATGCTGTTTGTCCTAATTAAATGTGACAACCAAATCCTTCTTGGATACCATGTAAATCTTCCACAACCACTTTGAGGAGTGAAGGCCATTGCTGTCATTTGATAGAAGCATCTTGAGATTGTCTGTCACATGCTTAAAATCAGCTGAGTGAACCTATTCAAGGGAACCACTTGAAGTATCACACTGACCTTATCGCTCATTTCCATATCTGGGTCCTGGAATGGGAAATGCAGGACTAATGCACAAATTGCCACATACAATTTCAGACACCAGCTATGGTCTCAGCACAGTTCTTGTCATCCTGATTTTGTCTTATAGCTGGAATTACTGCAGGCACATTACACAAGTGATATTACTTACACTTTCTCCTCACCTCACTGACTGTATGTTCCTGCTCCAATCAGCTGCTGTTTATACAACAGCCTGAGGTTGTTCTGTTGTCTACCAGCTTACCTCTTAGTAAGTGTCAGTCAGGAACACCTTTGCTAAAAAGGCGATGTGAGATATGCCAAGCTCTCTCAAGATAGGTTTGCGTGTGCTCCAAGTTTATCAGTGAACTTTCAGTATATGAAAGTCCAGGAAAAGGAAGTTGTCACTAATGTAAACCAAGATCTTTACAAGAGGGACTGAAGATCTTGTGTTATAATCTTATCAACATGTACTAATATCTGAAGGGAGGGCGTTAAGAGGATGGGGCCGGACTTTTTTCAGTAGTGCTCAGCAACAGGACAAGAGGCAATTGGCACAGACTGAAACACAGGAAGTAGTGGCTGAATATGAGAAAACATTTATTTACTGTAAGGGTGACAGAATGCTGGCACAGGTTGCCCAGAGAGGTTATGGAGTCTCCTCCTTTGGAGTTATTCAAAACCCACCTGGACAAGATCCAGGGCCATGTGTGCTAGGTGACCCTGCTTGGCAGGAGGGTTGGACCAGGTGTTCTCCAGAGGTCCCTCCCAACCTCAAGAATTCTGTGATTCTGCTGGAGAACGGCTGTCTCTTTAAATGGAGGCAATTGACCTAGGATGATCCTGGTCTCCCTGTGTTCACAAGGCAATACTTTGTCTTTCTAAATTTCTGATTTCAGAAAGTCTCACAACAAAATTGCAAAAACTTCTGTATTATTTGGACAAACAAAGGCCTTCAGTGCAAGAGCAGTAGCAAATTCAAACCTATTGTGCTATAAAAAGTGGAAATGCTGTAAGTTGTAATAAGAGCATGTCACAGAGAATCACTTTCAGTTGATCTGTTGAAGAAGCAAAACAGAAGCAAACTGGGCAGCTGAGTATAAGAATATTTTTAAAGGATTCTAAGCAGAGGACTCACAAGACAAAGACAATGCATTTAAATTGTAATCAGAATCATTACTCATGCAAGCAACTTGAACAATATCACAGCATAAAACAACAAAATAACTGGAAACAACAGTTATCCATTCTTTAAGGGGGTGTCAATGAACAGGCAATGAATTTGTGTTAGAGAAATCCAGATAATGCCTTCTCTGTTATATTTTATTTCAGAACTCTAATTTCATTTTAACACTCACAAGAATTTAATGTGTCATTTTAAGCAACATAATATTTGAACTTGATTTTAAACTACTGGTCCAGATTTTCTGTTGTAGTATTCAGGCAATGGAGCTATGATGAATCATGCCATACAAGGATCTGCTGTCAGCATTTTAATGTCACTGTGTTTTGATCTTTCTTTTTTTGATGCTTGGAACTTTTTAATACTTCTGTTGAATAAGCATTATTTTGTGAGTATTTTTGTTACTAGATTTATTCTGCTTAAACTCTGTCTTTCCCTTTCAAGTGAGTATGTTAAAGCTATTTTAAAATATCAAAAAGTTATTTTAATTATAAGCTGCTGTCATTTTTTGTTGTTTGAAATAGATTGAAATCTTCTGATGTATAACTCTTTCTGCCTGTGCCCAGAAGCTCTTTTGATTCCATTCATACATACCAAAAGATTTCAACCTATGTTAAGTGTTTCACATACAAACTAAAACAAATATAAACTCAGAGGAATATATGGATAGGTAGCATTGCTCGTTCTTACTTTCAGTTCAGCTCCTGTTTTTTTCTTTGTGTGTTGCATATGGTGCATGTCCAAATTTTGAAGACTCTAGGATGAAAACTGGATTGCTTATGCATAATTGTTAACAATTATTATTATATATAATACAGATACATCCACTCATTTTTCTCAGAAATATCTGACTAGCAATTAATTTTTCTGCTGTCTATTGTCATGCTGTACTGATTTTATTTCTTTCAATGTATTTGCAGGCTCTATCTTTAAAATACCATGGTGCATCTTTGAGATTTTAGCACTAAAACTGTGATTATAATAATTATGCCTTCATCAGGGATAACAGCTGTACAGTCTCTAGGAGAAACTAACTGAAATTGCACTAAATAACACAGAAAACTTATCTGAAGCTTCAGTTCTGGGGCTGTAAGCTAGCCTGAGATGTGAGCAGGGTTTTAGAATCCAGCCTCCCTGCCAAGTTTAGAGCTGCTGTTATAGTCCAGTGTCAGTCTTTGCAGGGCAGCCCTTCTTCAAGCAAATGAGTCAGGTGGGAGCCTCCCCCTTTGCTGTGCTGACAGCAGTGCAGGGCATGGGGAAGATCACTCCACCCTCATTACTAGCAAAAGGAAAGCTTCATTTTCACAGTGCTAGAGATCAGGGAAGGATTCAAGCAAATGTTTTGTTTTTCCCCACAGAGTAGGGATGATCTGAGGGATATCTGCTCCAATCACTGCTGTTGGCCGGTACAGAAGGAGGGAACCTGCAGCTGGCTTTATTAGAGAAAAAGACAGTATCAGCGGCAGCTGGAGAGGGGCAGGAGACTACCAGCAGAGAGGGGTAGAAGACTCTGTAATAGATTCTCTTGCTTATCCCTGTTCCCACATGCACTGCACAGTACTAAGCCTTCCTCTGACCAAAACTTTGTTTCCTGGATTATTACCAGAAAGCGGAAACATAGAGAGTTTTTTTACATTTCTGTTGGAGACAGACAATTTCTCCTTTTAATTCTGAACTTTATTTACAGATTAGAAACTCCAATATTCTCCAATATTATTTTCACTAGTGAGAGAAAAAAATGGATGCATTCAGAGCACTTGGAAATGAGTCGCTGTTGTCTGGTTTCTCTGGTCCTGGCAGATGGGATCCCTTTCGTCGTCCCTTGGATTCCATCCAGCCCTGGCACTTCAGGCTTCTGGCAGCAGTAATGCTGGTGGTGACCTCCCTATCGCTTGCTGAGAACCTGGCTGTGATCCTGGTAACTTTTAAGTTCAAGCAGTTGAGACAACCTGTCAATTATGTTATAGTCAATTTATCTGTGGCTGATTTTCTGGTCTCATTGACTGGTGGCACCATCAGCTTTTTAGCCAATCTAAAAGGTTATTTTTATATGGGATACTGGGCTTGTGTACTGGAAGGATTTGCGGTCACATTTTTTGGTAAGCTTGATTTTGTTGGTAGTTATACATTTTTTCTTTGAACTTCCTTTAATGTATTCTACTAACTCTCCTGCAGCTTCCTGAGCCTCTGACTTTGCATGCCTTTGAATGCATTGGATCTTTCCCCAGTTACGCATGTTCTGCGGTGTACCTCATGCATGAGTGAATAACATGCAGCACTTTTGCTGTCATATATCAGTGGCTTGTTGCTTGTATACTGTTTACTGAATATGTTTAATATAAGGAGAAAAAACTTGCTAATAGAATAGCAGGATTGTGGGTAAAACTGTGAGAAAAAATCACGATGTGCAACTATTTTCAAGGTTTGTGTCTAGGTGTGTGTATGTGGTTAAATGAGAGAGAGAACAAATAGCTGTTCTAAAACTGTGGAAAATATTAGCGCACTGAAACATCTTATGTTAACTGTCTTCCAGTGGTTCTGAGGAACTATGACATGCCTGTAACTGTCACCCCACACACCTGAATCTTTCTGTGATTGTTTATCTTGTCTTTGTTTTGCTGACTACATAAAATTTATTACTTTAATTTACTTTAAATTACTTTACTAGAGTACTTTACTCTAGAAGGGAAAATTGTCACCAGTTCACTGTGTAAATATACCTCTGCAGAGTAAATATGAAAACAGTTTTAAAATTGAACATCTAATTACTTGAACATATAAACTAATTCCTGCCTCCTACAGAGCTTTTGTATCTCTGCCAAGTGATATTTTGGTTCTGTTTTAGAAGCTGCATAGTGAAGCCAGCCTTTTAACTCAGTCACTTCTCTGAATCAAAACACATTGCTGGTCTTCAACCTGAAGAGGAATCCCACTGTTGCTCTCAGGTTGATTAAGCTACACAGAAGGAATATGTGTGAGGGACAATGGTTTTCTACCAGTTTGTGGCATGGAAGGCGTGTCTCATGGAGTTAAGGTCAGGCTGTTTCAAGATGTTGGTGAACAACCAGGTGGTCTTTAATAAAGTGATACCTTAATGTGGTGGGCAGCTGTCTGTAGGCTAGAGTTCTACAACAGTCTGAAATATGACATTTCTTGCAAAGATAGTGTTTTGAGGATCTATCTTCATTTGTTAAATTGGAAGTTATATGTAATTTGCAGCTTTTCAGAGTAGAACAGAATAAAAAAGTCATTGTGAGTTAAAAGGTCCAATTAGTTGCTTGGGTTCGTAGTCATTATTACTGACAAACTAGACAAGTATGGAAATCTTGTATTCTTAATAAAATATTAGAATAATGCACATGAATTGCACATCCTTTGAAAACGTGGATTGATGAAAAATGTTCCTGATATGGTGGGTGGTCAAATGCTGCAACAGGTTACAAAGAACTGTTGGAGTCTCCACAGCAAAGAAGCTGTTCAGTCTCCATCTGTGGAGATGTTCAAAACCTAACTGGACGTAGTCCTGGACGACCTGTTCTATGGATTTTGCTTACGGTGTGTAGGGCTGGACTAGGTGACCTCCAGATATACCTCCAACATAAATGATTCTGTGACTCTGTGATGTGGGATAGTGTTTGATTTTCAGTGAATCTATCTGATTTTTTATGCTGACTGTGTTTTCCCACTGTAGGTATTGTTGCTCTCTGGTCTCTTGCACTTTTGGCTTTTGAGCGGTACATAGTGATCTGCCACCCACTGGGAAATATGCGCTTGAAGGGGAAGCATGCTGCCTTAGGTATTGCCTTTGTGTGGACCTTTTCCTTCCTTTGGACCATCCCACCAACTATGGGTTGGAGCAGCTACACCACCAGTAAGATTGGAACTACCTGCGAGCCTAACTGGTAAGGCCATCCTTGCAGAGTATTGTGAAGAAATTACACTTACAGCTCATGACTTCTCCAAAGCAGGAGTTTAAAGGAAAAGCTTGAAGATGATGGACTTACAGGCAAAACTAGAGGTAGACAAAGCTATAACAAAACCAAGAAAAAATTGTCAAGAACAGGTTAAAAAAATGTGTGTGTGTGTGTGTGTATATATATATATAATTTTCTAAAAGGAGAAGCTTTTGTATCTAATGAAGATAACTGTCCCATACCTTATGGTTTTTGTCTGGATTCAACGAGGACTAAAATATTTTTAGAAGTCTGGACAAGGCCCTGTGCAACCTGTTCTACCCCCATAGTTGACATCACATTGAGCAGGAGGTTGGATTACATGTACCTTCCCACCTGGACAGACCCACAATTCTATAGTTCTGTGTCTGTGATCCTACAAAGTAAACGTTTCCTAGCCCAGTGCTAGGGAGATGGCCCAGGGCTCCATCTGGTGATTTGACTAGAGCTGTACAGGGGGGTTTTGATTAAAAACAGTTAAAAATATTAGTGACACCTTTAAAGAGCAAAATGAACTCTTCAAGAATATTAATCAGAACACATTAGTAATACATACACGATGTATTCTGTGTTTTATACAGGTATTCAGGAGCTTATACTGATCATACCTACATTATTGCATTTTTCACCACTTGTTTTATAGTGCCTTTATTGGTAATTTTGGTATCCTATGGAAAACTGATGCAGAAGCTAAGAAAGGTAAGAAGCAGCACTAATAAGTAAAATGTGTATGTATGTAATCATTTGGAATTTTTGTGTTCAAATTTCCATAATGATCAGACGTCAGATTTCCAGACAGCAAATACGCTCACTTGTCATGCTTTGTTAAAGAATTATAATTACAAACAGAAATCTATGCTATGGTTAGAAATGATTTTTCAGTGTCCAAGTTTTATCACTTATGTCTCATTAGCCAAACATCGTTAGAAAAAATGCCAGCCTCATAAATAAAGAAGCTGGATGAGCCAGTATTGGTTTATTTACAATTGCAATTCAGTTCAGTGGCAGTTTTTCAGATTCAAACCAGACAATTCAGAATGTAGCTTAAAATGTCTGCATTTGGAAGTTGGTGTTGTCAGATACCTGCAGTTGCTCATTCCGTCAGAGTCATTGTATTCTGTATTTTGGCATTCTAAATAGAGGCCTATTATCTCTAATTTGACTAAAATCATTAGGATTCCCTTTCTCACAGGTGGAATTTGTCTGTATATCTGCACTGCCTTGAGGTGTGTTGCTGCAGCACACATGAAAATATTTGAGATAAATCAACATGTGTGAGGCTGGACAGCAAATCTGGGCCATCACTTCACTTCTCATGGCTTGGCTAAATCTAGCTTGGGTGTGCCTGTACAGGCTACAGTCATGCTGGACTGCAACTATGTTTTTGTACAAAGATGGTCCTAGCATTTTTTTCTGTCATTTTGGCAATAAAAATATAAAGTTATGTAAACAAAGGAAAACTGAATAATCACAGGATAGAGTAATTCACATCCCTTAGCACTCATACTGACACTCTGTGGTCCAGTAACAGCATTCTTATATGCTATCATACTTGACAAGAACAGATCTTTCCTTATAGCATGGCAGATTATAAAACTTCCCCCACATTTGCTGTATGAAGGCCTTGTTTATTTTCTGGAATTTTCTGTCTTTTCTTTAAAGGTGTCAGATACTCAATGCAGGCTGGGAACTACCAGGAAACCTGAAAGACAAGTGACTAGAATGGTTGTTGTTATGATCATTGCGTTTCTAATCTGCTGGATGCCATATGCTGCCTTTTCTATCCTAGTCACTGCGTATCCTTCCATTGAATTGGATCCTCGTCTGGCAGCAATTCCAGCTTTCTTTTCCAAAACAGCTACTGTTTATAATCCAATTATTTATGTCTTTATGAACAAACAGGTACCGTATGCTTTCAAAGTGTCTTTAAAACTCATATTTTCATATGTAGACTTGCTTTATAATGAATTATTTCTATCTACTTGTTAGTTAACCAGCAATACAATAACTAGCATTTAGAATTAAAAAAAATAAAATGAAAAAAATCACTATGTCTACTTACTGGAGCATAGCGTAAACCTCAGAGCATTATTACAATATGAATGTTAATAATAATTAGGTTTAACTATTAGAAAGGGAAATCAGCCCTTAGTGAATGTCAGTTATTTCATACAGTTTTCTGTATGAAAAGTCTATTTTCAAGACTGTCCCATGATATTTCTATTATTCTTTAGGAATGCAATACCAGTGAATTGCTTTTGAGGTAGGGTGCTCATGGATGTAAACAAAATGGAAAGAGAACATCTTTGAATAGCTGTGTATTAGTGCATGAAAGCAACTCATGAACCCTGAGAAATGACCAGTTCTCTTCGGCAAGATGTGGCTAGGAACAAGCATGAGAAGAAAATTATTTCTTAGAATGAGGCTTACTAGTAGTTTGTGCCTTTTTTAGGATGTCATTGTTTCTCACTTTGAGAGTTCTTTATGGTGTCACAAGCATATATATTTAATGGGGCTATTTCTGTATGTGCCCAACTGATTAATAAGATAATTTCCAAGAGTTCTAGTTAAGACACAAACTGCTTTATAGAAATATCTTTTAATTTCTGTGTTTTGATTGATCTCTTTTGTTTCAACCTTCTAGTTCAGGAGGTGTCTGGTTGAGATGTTCAGCTGCAGTGCCATAGAGACTGCAGAGTCCAACATGAACCCGACTTCAGAGAGAGCAATGCTAACCCAGGACAAAAGAGGCAGTGAGTTGTCCATCATGGCAGTACGTAGCACCATTTCTAAGAGGAAAACTGGAGATGAACACACAAATTGCCCTTCTTTTGCTCAGTTGGCAGCTTCAGAAAACAAAATCTGGCCCATGTAGGGAGTGAGATGTGATCATTAATGCAGTACTACTACATCATGTTTCCTTGTTACCATCACTTCATATAAAAAATGTCATGGTGGACATTATGCTCAGTTCTGTGGACACTGGCTTTGAGATTCTGAGCTCCTGAGTGAATGCAAGAGCTTCTTGGCTCTGCAGTTGCAATCAAACGCCCAGCCAAAACGTTACTCCCTTCCTCTATTGTGTTAGTCCTCTATTATCCACTGCCTGCTTGCCCCTGGTAATAAAACTAGAGAAGCCCAATATTTTCACGCAGGCATGTGGCACAATAAGGATAAGAGAGTTTTACACTGACGACTGTGTAAAACATGACTGTAGCAGAAACATGAAGTGGTACACGGCTTCAACATGCTAATGGAAAATGAATAATATTTAGCCTACAACTGACTCAAGTTCAACCAAGCGGCAGTTCAGAGAGAGGCAGGCCTGTGTGTTTTTTGGTTTGTTTCAGAATTTTTACTTAAAACAGACAAACAAAAAGCCTAAGGCTTCTGCACTTATGTCTGTCCCTGGTGAAAACGTCATCTGCAGCAAGTCAGGTGAGCTGTTAAGACTTCCAAGGACTAATTTATTAAAAAAAAATCCCCATCAAGAGTCATTCATATCCTCCTTCTTCATTCCCTCTTTGTCAGGAAAACTTCTGTGCCCATAGCAACTTCTGAAATCAACTCAACTTTAGCAGAGAAGGTAGGGTATAGAAAACTGTGCAGGAATACTGAAGAAAGGTTCAGTAGCACTACTTGAGTTCTGAAGCTGAGCTTTGTAATACAGAAGTTTTTTACTGTATGTCCTTGCGAGGTGCAGAGCTAAGGTCTATCATATTCTTGAGATCATGTAGCTCCAGGAGACAACTATTATTTCTGTTTTTTAATCATAGAATGGTTTGAGTTGGAAAGGACCCTTAAAGATCATCTAGTTCAACCCTCTGCCTGGGCAGGGACATCTCTCACTAGACCAGGTTGCTCAAAGCCCCATCCAACCTGAACTCAAACACTTCCAGGGATGGGGCGGGGCATCCACAGCTTCTCTTGGCAACCTGTTTCAGTACCTCACTACCCTAGTAGTGCTCCACGGTGAGGATATTCTTCCTTGTATCTAATCTAAATCTATCCTCTTGCAGTTTAAAACCATTGCCCCTAGTCCTATCACTATAGGCACTTGTAAAATGTTTCCTTCCATTTTCTTATAAGCCTCCTTTAAGTATTGCAAGGCTGCGATAAGGCCATCCTGGAACCTTCTCTTTTCTAGGTCTAGCACTTCCATGTTTCTCAGCCTTAAAGAAAAAGCTTTGTGCACAAACAAAGCAAAAGAAGGAATTCATTTACTACTTCCCATTGGCAGGCAGGTGTTCAGCCATCTACAGGAAAGCAACGCCCATCACATATAACAATTTATTGGGAAGACAAACACCAAAGACAAACGCACCTCCCCCCCGCTAAGACCCCATTGTTCCTTCTTTACCCCAGTTTTCTTGTTCTTCATGAAGCCATGTAGTTTGGGATATCCCTTTGGACAGTTGGGGGCAGCTGTCCTGGCTCTGTCCCCTCCCTGCTCCTTGTGCACCCCCAGCCTCCTCACTGGCAGAGCAGTGGGAGAAGCTGAAAAGTCTGTGACTTACTGCTGGCACTGTTCAGGAACAGCCAACCTATCAATGTGTTATCAACATTATTTTCACCACAAATCCAAAACATATCATCATACAAGCCTCTACAAAACAAAAACAACACGAAACACTATCCCAGCCAAAACCAGGACACTTAACAATTACAATTTCAGGAAATTAGTGTCCAGAGTATACAAAAAATATGCATCTTCTGGGCCATGTTACATCAGTGCATGGTGGATGGCTGTGTTTCCCTTCATGTTTTTGCTTTTATCTCACTTCTGAGCTAGAGCATGTCTCAGAAAACATAATCAGTGTTCTAGCTGAACAGGAAACTTGTAGCAGTCAATCACACCATGTTGCCGTTCTTCTCTTAGGAGCAGTTGCCTCTCTGTCCCAGCAGTCCTTAAATTTCTGCTTCTGTACATCACTTCCTCAGCACTTTTAATTGAGCTACTGATCCCGACATAAGTTGTTAACTTGTTCTTTCACCTTTTAGGTCAAAAGCAGGGACCACAACAAAAATATACTTTCCATAAACAGTGGAAAAGAACAGAAGTTGCCTGCTTTCCATGTTTGTGTGCCATCTCATATAATTAGCTCATACAATGATATGGTTCAATACACAAAACTTTAGCTGAACATCACTTACATGCAAAAGCAAACCTGGTTATGCATGTAATAAAGACTTCTTTTTTGGTGAACATTGTATGAAACGTTACTAAAATCTGGCATCTCAGATTCTGAATTGTATATAAGTTCTAAGCTTACCTGAATGCATTTTAGAAGAAAAGGCAATGGCTGACTACATTTAAATGCTTTACTGTGGGAAACCATTATTTCTAGGTAAGATGTTAATATACTGCCAGTAGAAGCAGCTGTTGTTTCCATGGTGATATAGAGTCTCTACAATAGCTACACACTGTACAGACCTTAACAATAGAAATGTGATACAGAATCAGTCATCTGATGTTTTCATTTCAAATTTAAAAGTTCTTTACACATAATAAATGTTTTGTTTCTATTTAATTTTTTCTTCTCTTTATTTTATGAAGTTATGGTTTGAAAAACAGAAGTACCCTGAAAAGGAATGAGAGGCTACCTGAGATATATGGGTCAGACCTAGTCTCAGAGCAGTACCCTCTTCAGTTTGAAGTCAAAAAACATTCATGAAGTAGATGGGGATATTGGGGATCAGGGAAAGGTAAAACGGATACACAGTACAATAAATAAATAAATTATAATAATGTCCTTAAACCCTGTTATCTTGCAAAGGCTGACCTCTTTATGATTCCCATGCCCAAGAGGAGCATGGAAGCTGGAACTCTTTGTTGGGGGAAGAGGGACAGGCATAGGCAGTGTGGCCCTGCATCCACTCTGGCCCTGGCAAGCTCACAT
This sequence comes from Netta rufina, assembly GCF_964035555.1. NCBI lineage: Eukaryota > Metazoa > Chordata > Aves > Anseriformes > Anatidae > Netta > Netta rufina. Next base: position 37,630,798 of record NC_140130.1, read on the forward strand.
AGTTTGCTTGGCTGCTCTTTCCTGCTTGTGGCCCCTTGAAGCATTCACAATGATGGATTTACAGAATACCTAGCCCCCATCTCCCTGCACAGCCCAAGATTTCTGGTGCATTTTGCTTTAGCTCTGTGAAAGCAATCAATTTTAACATTAAAGCAGTAACGACACTAGTATGTGGGAGACAGTATGAGCCAGCCTGCTCATATGGATGTGTTTCAGGAGCCCACTGTGTGCAACCCACTGCTTCTGAAGGAACATATTGGATTTACATGGCAAGGGTTTGGTAGCAGAGTGGCTGCAGGGGTGGACTCTGTGAGAAGAGCCCATCAGCTGCCCCATGTCAGATAAGAGCCATCTCCAAAAGGGACCTGCTGCTGGCAGAGCCAAGCCAATGAGTGCCATTGGATGCACCTCTGGGACAGCGTAGTTAAGAAAGTGAAAAACTTATTGCACAACAACAGCTGGGACAGAGAAAGGAAAGAAAATTATAGAGACAAACAATCCCACAGACACCAAGGTCAATGAAGAAAGAGGTTAGGAAGAGCTCCAGGTGCTGGAGCAGATGTTACCCTTCAGCCTATGGAAAGGCCCACTGTGGAGCAGGCTGTCCACCTGTCCACCCATGGCTCAAGGGGCGCCACAGCAATGCAGATCTCCATGCTGCAAGCCACGGAGGAGCCCACATAGGAGCGGGGGGGGGGAGGAAGAAGAGGGGGGAGAGTGGGGAGGGGAGGGTTCCACCTGTGGGGGACCAGTGCTGGAGCAGTTTGCTCCTGACAGATGGACTCCATGGTATGGAGCCATGTGGAAGCAGTTCTCGAAGAGCTGCAGCCTGTGGGCTTTTCAGGTTCAGAGACCTTAACTTCATTTTATAATGGTTGGATCTAAAGAGGTGTGTTGCTCTACAAAATACATCAATTACATGAAATACATCTACAAAATACATCAAGAGCTGCACGTATGAGAATTCAGTTCAAGGCCGCTATGGGCTTTGCATTCATCTCATAAAATTTCATGAGGTGATTGTCTTTTGCAGTATAATTTTACACTCAGTGAGCTTGAACTTTCACAGTGCTCAATCTTTGAAACCAAAGTATGAACCTCATTATGAGAGTTACATCATTTCACAATTCCTGTTCTTTACCATTAATGCCATGTTATCATATCATGAAAAATCAATATATGAAGCTCTTCAAATGTTTTCAAAATATTGTGAGACAGGAAGAGTAAGATGTTCAATTACTATTCGTATGCACGCCTAAAAGAAAACGTTCATTAGTTTTTTAAAAAGTGAGGTATGATATGAAAGCAAAAAGTCTTACATTTAAGACTCAGATTTTCTCTTTCAAGCATATGTTGACCTAGGTTAATCACATGTTAATGGTATTAGCCGTATTAAATCATGAAGAATTGGCAGAAGTGATAGTCTTTAACTAAAAGCAACAGAAGTATTTTATCTTCTGAGAATCTCAGGATATGTAGAGTATATTTCTGTAGGACAAAATAAAACATAAAAACTTAAACAATGGCAAAGAAAAACACAGCGTAGAAATTCATGGAAAACCTAAGAAAAAAGGAAGTTAATAGGAATTTTGCCATCTGATAAGTGTTACATCATCCTCAGTACAAGTCACTCAACCTGAAGTGGTATGGGTGAGTTTTTAGACTACTTCACCAAGGAAAACTTCGGTTGCATCTATAAATGAATTGCAAACACCAATTTGTAGCTGTAGTCAAAGACAATGTCGCCACTAGCAGAAATGGAAACACACCCACTTAATACCCTAATAGCCATTATGAGGTTAGCTGTAGGTCACATTACCATTGTGCATGGTGGGGAGGATGGTCTGACATCAAGCACTGAATTAATGCAGTCAAAACATTATAAGGGCAGGGTATTCATATGAGCTTTAGAGCAATGCTCTCATTTCAGCTATAGAGCAGACAAATAACATTGGCTACTTTATGAGGAAAAGAGAGAACTGCAGCACAACAGGAACAAAAGAGGAATCAAACGAATGTATGGGAATACATTGAAAAGTCATGACATTAAGCCCTTCTTCCTTTTGCCCACTCATAAACAAGCACTAGAAAGAGAATTCAAGAATCTTTTCCCAAGGCATGTACCCATCCTGTCTGCAGAAGCCACCCAAAATACCTCCACAGTCAAAACTTCTTGCATGACTTTTTTCCTAATGTGAAAATAATTTTCATTTATATATATATATAATGGAAAACATTATATATTTAATGGAAAACAATTTTGATATACTTTTAATGCGCTTTTAGAAAAAGAAAATTACTTAAATTTGTTTAGAAATACTAGCATTTTATGTACTTTTTGGTTATTAAAGGTGGATGATAAGGAAAAAAAAGTCACTACTTTTCTATACATTATTAGAGGCTTCAAATTGTTGCTGTTCTCTGAATGATAATGTGCTGGCAGTATTCTTTTGGCACAGAAATATTTGTCAATGTGTTAGTTTTAAAATGAAAGGGAATTTAAATCACTTTTTCTGTTAGCCCTCAACCATTCTGCTTTTACTCAGGTCACTAACCAAAGGTGTGACAGTAGTATTTAGACATACTGAAGATAAGAAGTGTTTCCAAACATCAATTCAAATTTAGAGAAATATTCTACAGATCCAAAATGGCACCAAAGACAATATTTATGAAAAAGCACATTGAATTGCTAACTGAGGTGCAGGGCATGGCCACCTCCCCCAGCTCCGGCCCAGCCCTGCTCCTGTCTGACCACTGGGGCCTCAGTTCACTGAGAGTGTTGTACTCTTACATATCTCCATAGGAATGAGTAATTATAATATATATAATATATTATATATATATATATATATATATATATATATATATATTATATATATAATATATATCGTATATTATATATCGTATATTATAAATAAATATAATAATTATAGTAATGCTAGAACTTCAGTGTGAAAAAAAATCTGTTCTCCTGCCTGAGAAATAAAAATAAGTTCCTGGCTGAATTTTGGCACACAGGAAAAAAAAAAAATAAAAATCTTTCATAATCAGTTATTTCAGCATTGGGAATTTAAAATGGACACCAGACTTCTGGATCAATACAACTGTAAGAATCATTTTTACTGATAACATTCTGAAATTTAGAAGGGCATTATCCAAGCTATTTTCCATAGATTCAAATCTAGAGGGGGGTGGAAAAATATATTTTAAAATGTCATCACACCTCACTACCCACTAGCAGGGAAAAAGGTTTTGATGAGGGCTTAGCTACTGAATGATGTATTGGTGCACTTCAAAAAAGTTGTCATCGTCTTGCTCCAGCAACAGACAGCACAGATTCCCCGGAGATTTGCTGCTGCTTTTCAAAGATACAAATATATTAATATGCAAATTTAGTTTCCTCTAAAATCACATGCAAATATGCAGAGTGCTGCTACAGGAGATACTACCTGCTCAAAGTGAAATGGCATGGAGAAGAGCGGGTATTCTTATTAAGGACTAGCTCTACCAAACATTCATAATAAACTGGATCATTCCAGCATAGCTCTGCAAGTAGGGAGATGGAGATTAACCTCATTCATCCATTTGCATTTTATGGTATTTAGACGGCTTCTGCAAATTTTTTAACTTATCTTCTTAACTTCTTAACCTTTAACTTAACTTCTTCAAATATTTAACTTAATGTTTTTTGTTTGTTTGTTTGTTTGTTTGTTTCTTTGACTTGAGTTGTTTTATTGGTTTTGGTTTTAGTTTTGGTAAAAATGCATTTAATCACATCAGTTTCCAATTTCAAGAAACCAGACCTTGTCCTTGCTCACACTCAGTCTCCATTGTCAAGAGCTCTAAAAGGTAAAGAGAGGCAACTAGCAATCAACCCAAGTTTGAAAATACATTTCTCCGTGTTCCCAAATTTAGCTGCAGCATAAATTCCTGCTTTTGTTTCCTGTCTTTATCTTTCATTTACTGCTTCTCCAGGATCAGATCAACCCTCCACCCCCATTCCCCTTCCTCAAACAAAACACCTCTGATGTTCCCCTTCATCTTGTTCTTACCAGCAGATCCATGACCTCACTCAGAGGAAAACTTTCCTCACAAAAAAATACACTACCAAGATATTGGTGTCCAAGGATCCCTTCAGTGAGATGGGCTGATCTGTCCAAGCCTATGTAGGTTCAGCATTCACTACGGTTTGAATCTCTGTTTAATTTTGACCCCAGTGAAAATGATTGTCCAAGGAAACAGAGCCATGAATATCAACAATAATTCTCATCTCAATTAGTAATAAATATAATTTGTAACTGATTAGTGAAGATTCTTATAAAATTTATGATGTTATAATACTTTATATTATAAATTGTACTATTCTTTCTCTTTACTACATTTATATTGAAGTCTCCTTCTCTGTCACAAAGAGTTAAAAACTATAAGAGAATTTAAGAGCCTTACAGTAATTTGGCGCATCAGTTTTAGCTCAGCTATTATCCAGCTGCATCAAGATATTAATGTAGTCATCTCTCTTCAGTCTCAATGAATTGCTATAAAAATGTCAAACAATTAGATTATATTGGCCAACGTAGCCTTGTTTGATTGAGTACAGATGTAGGCCGTGTCCCTTGAATCATACTGATGAAGAAGTAGAAGGGCTTGTAGAACTCCATTGCAAATTTATTTCAATATACGTTGCATTCAGGTTTCTAATGTCAGCACTTGCAATACTAATAACCCCAAATGCTAAATAGGTATTTTTAGATGGAATAAAAGTCAATGTCATTCAGGACAAATACAAATGAATTTTATTGAAAGAGACAGATATCTTGTTCTAGCCTTTTATTAATTGCTAGTCAATGCTGAAGACGGTATATTTAGGTATTTCTTGTGACTTCATCATCCTGATTCAGTGACCACATACTAGAATAGTTTTTCTCTATTAAATACTATGCCAGTATGTTTATTGCTATACACAATTTATCTGCTACTTCCCTATCAAGATCAACCAAATGATTACAGATAGCCATCAACGTACCTCAGTTGCACCATACTTCACACTCATTTATGTCCCACAAGCTACTTCAAGTGTTAAAAGTCCAGAAAAATTCTGAGGACCAGAAAGAACTGCAAATATTTTGGAAACTCGTTCTCTTCTTGAAACAGAAACTGGTAGTTAATTATCCATTGTGTATTGACAGGTAATTAATAAGCACCTGTCATGTTAGTAGAAGAACAGTCAGTTCTGGTTGCTATAAGAACACTGAGAACTTCAGCAAATTATTAATACTAGAATTAAGGTTAATATATCTGCTCTGAACAGACTAAATCTTTTCATCACAAACTTCTTTTTCCACATTCCTTTTCTGTTTCAGGGCGTTGCAAATTACAGTGCTACACACAATTCCATTGTTCCAGCTCTCCCATTGAGTTTGCCTATTTTAAGGCATAATCAGAAAATTACACAAATTCCTAATCAGTGCAGCCTGTTGGAGGTTTCTGGAAAAGCTGTTCATTTTTGTTGACACCTAGTTTCTACTAACAATTTGAAACGGTGAATGTCAAGTATGAGAGCATCAAGAAAATTCATAGGTCATGTACATCCAGTTATATGAAAACACATATTACTACAGCTCAGTACTGATCTTGCTTTCAGTTTCATCTTGCAGGTTTTCACCCTCTTCTGCCATCATGTGTCAGCTGAAGCATTATATGAAATACAGGAGAAATAAATCACACTAGTAATTCAGTGAAAAAGAAATAGCTTACTAAATATTTCCCATGCTAATGGGCAATGCCACCAAACTGAAAATGTAAGTGAATAGAGGGTCATATTATGCTTGAACATTTTCAGAGACAGCCAAATGTATATAATTTCTATTAATGACATATTAATTTGCCAACGGTGACACAAACATGAAGGGTTTACAATTATTGCAGATTATTTCCTTTTTCATTTCTTGTGTCTTCTTGGCCTAAGACAGAGGTTTTTAGTTCAGAAAAGGGTGTTTACTTGGTTAGCTTGAACTATGTTTGAACTTCACACTTAGTGTATATATTCTCTCTTGACAGTGGAATAATATATTCCATGGTAGATATACTAATGTGATTATAATATTTTGATTTTTTAAAAAAATCTATATAATAGATAGCAAGATTCAGATTTTAGGGAATTAAACCTGATATTTTACACACTAGCAATTTTGTTAAATTATACTGCACTTTTGTAAAAATAGAATTAAGTCATCTAAAATTACCCCTTGAAACACAAGTTTTAGGCAATGTAGATTTTAAACTTGTTATTAATTTGTTTCCACTGTTCTTATACTTAAATGAAGACTTCTGTGGCTACTGCTTTGTCAATATCATCTACTAGTTTCATAAAATACTACCCATGTTCTGCTCTCACTGGCAGAGAAATACTGTATCTGCCTTTTAGATGAATAATGACTAAGGTCTTCCACAAACTGGTAAATATTTCAGGGGACGTAAACATGCCTTCATTTTAACTTGATCACATTTTTAAAATCCATATACATGTGTGGTAGTACTACCTGTCTGAAGATACTTCAGCTGATAATATCGGAGAGATACAGCCGGTGAGCTGTTTTTTCACCTGCAATACGTAAAAGAACAGATTCATATTCATGTAGGATGGTTGACTCTCCCCTGATATCGTATTCCTGGACAGCTTCCAGGTCAGACAGGGTGCCAAAGCAGTGGTCATAAAACTTAGCAGGTTGTAAAGTCATTTAATTAAGAGCTCAAACACAGAAGAATGGGCTTAACTATTCATGGGAACATATTTTACAACAATCTTAAACCTACTCTAATTTCCCTGGCTACAAACACCCGCAGCCATCAGCTGCTAAGTTGTAGCATCTGCACTACGACATCTCACTCTTTGCAAAGTAGAGAGACAGACTTACTGAGAGCTCAAGCTATGCTAGCTTTGGAGAGAGTAGCATTTGTTATGATAAATCTTTGATTGATTGCTTATGGCAGTTTAATTTTAGTGCAGTTACACCATGGACTGGTGAGAGAAGTTCTCTTTTTTGTTTATAATTTTCTAGCAAACTTGTAGTTCTTCCCTGCAGATCATTTAGAACTACATACTGATGTCATTCATCTTGGACAGTTACCTACTACTCAAATTATGTTCTTGTCCTAGAGTATTACCAATAAATTCAACGTGATTTTTTTCTCCTCATATTTTTTAGATTGCATAAATTTTAGCTAACCAATTCTTTTCAATCTCAAATATATTACAAAATGTCATTTCTGTTATAAAAGCTAATTGATAATGTGATTTGTTATGTTGCTGAGACATAATTCAGAAAGTTATTTTAAAGCCGTTGATACATGGAATAGCACTAACCATTTAATATTTCTTGTATGAATGGATACTGCATCAGGGAATGATGTGGTGCCATATAGATGAAATATTTTCTGAAGCTTTTATTCTTGTTGTTTGGGTTTGTGCCAATGCCTTTCTTGTATAGAGCTCATATACCCTCAGCTGTTATATACTGTAATTATATACTGTAATTTATACCTTGGTCATCAGTAGGAATTTTTCCTCCAAGTTGCTGAAAAATAAATAATATTTTAAAAATTAAAAGCTCACAGACAAATAATTCATGAGCATTCTCTAGAATACTTCAAGAAGTTGAAAAGTATTTTTAATTAAGATTATTTATGCAATAATTAGTACTAGGTCCCTTCTTTTTGAATGTTCTATTCGTATGTGCTTAATGAATGGTTTTACAAGATCAATTCAGCATTTCATCATGACTATTTCCATTGCAGTTGTTAGGGAGTAGCCTTTCTATACAATTATCATATGAAATCAACATTCCTCATTCAACTTTTTTACCTGGAACTGGAAATTTTGTTTCATTCATTTAATATTCAGTGTTGAAGAATGAAGACCTTCAGTATGGCACCTTGTATGACTATGCAACAACTTAGTTCTCCAAATCATTTGAAGCCAAGGAGACTCTTGAGAGTCCACTGTAGTGGGTTTACGTGGCAAGGTTTTGGTAGCAGGGAACCATAGGAGTGGTTTCTGTGAGAAAGATCTAGAAGCTGCCCCATGTTTGGGAAGGGCCCCATTGTTTTCCAGAGCTGAGCCAATAAGCGATGTTGTTTTGCGCCTCTGTGAGAGCATATTTAAGACAGGGAAAAAAACGCTGCGACACACAGCAGCCGGGAGAGTGAAGGGAGTGAGGAACAGCCTTGCAGGTGCCAAGGTCAGTGTAGAAGGAGGGGGAGAGGTGCTCCTGGCACCGGAGCAGAAGTCCCCTGCGGCCTGTGGTGAGGACCATGGTGAAGCAGGATGTCCCCCCGCAGCCCATGGAGTACCACAGTGGAGCAGGGTTCCATGCTGCAGCCTGTGGAGGAGACCACGGTGGAGCAGGTGGCCCTGCACCGACGGAGGCTGCCGCCTGTGGAAGACCCCTGCCAGAGCAGATTCCAGGCCGGACCTGTAGCCCGTGGAGAGGAGCCCACGCAGGAGCAGGTGACCTGGCAGGAGCTGCTGCCCGTAGGGGAGCCAGGTTGGAGCAGTTTTCTCCTGAGGGATGGACCCCGTGGTACGGACCCATATCTGGAGCAGTTCTGGAAGAGCTGCTGCCTGTGGGAAGCCCACACTGGATCAGTTCATCAAGGACTGTAACCCGTGGGTGGGACCCCACAGCACAGGGGACAAGAGTGACCGAGAAGGAGCGGCAGAGAAGAAGCGCTGTAGACTGACCATAACCCCCATTCCCCCGTTCCCCTGCGCCGCTCGGGGGGAGGAGGTGGAAGAGGGTGGAGGGAGGGGGAAGGTGCTTTTGGTTTCTTTCGTTTGTTTCTCACTTCTCTAGCTTGTTAGTAATGAGCAATAAATCTTACTATTTTCTTATGCTGAGCCTGTTTTGCCCATCACAATAATTATTGCGTGATTTTCTCGTCCTTATCTCAACCCTTGAGCCCTTTTCACATATTTTCTCCCCATTCCTCTTTGAGGAGGGGGAGTGAGAGAGCGGCTGTGGTGGAGCTCGGCTGCCCACTCGAGCGGAACCACGACATCCACTCACTACAAAATAAACATACTTCTCTTTGCTCCTATCAGGTTGCACACTCAGAAATTGGCTTTCATTGCCATCACCTGTTGACTCACTCTTTGGGGGAAAACTTGCTATTGTCTGCCCAGTTAGTTTGCTATGAGAGTGTCTCACAATTTTTTTTTCATTCTTGAACCTTGGCTTGAACAAATATGACATTTACCCAGACCTTTGCACAGTCTGTTTGAAACCTGACAAGGTTGTCATTCCATGAGCACAGAAGATATCCCAGAGACTCTCTGTTTCTCTCTCTCTCTTTTTTTTTTTTTCCACTCCCACTTTCTCCCCTAATTTGAGACTCCACCCAAGGTGTGGCTGCCTTGTAATTCTCAGCTGACGATCAAATGACTGAGCAATAAATGAAAATTATTGGTGCCTCAGAAATACCAATCAGATATTATGTATAAATGCATGCCGCCAACTTTTACAATGCTTGATCAGCATAGATTGCAGATTTGTAGGGATTCCACCAGTTTCTCTGATTAGTATTTCCAATATCTTACTCCCAACAAGTAAAGCTTACAGGTCTGAAGTTTCCTGGATAAGGCCATCACTCTTTATCAGTGCTTTCTGATAAAGTAATGCTGTCAGACCGTAAAGAAATTTTTGGTCATACTTATTCATCTTTCTGACAGAGATTGTTGCAATGTAGTTAGGGATAAAGTATCAAATATAAACGAGAATATTTTTTTGGAGTAAAACACTTTAATGTATTGTTATTTCCTTCAGTTTCATAAATAAAGTCACAGTACTAAACTATCAAATATGCCTATTGTACTTAGATATCAATGATCCTTCTAACCTTAGCAGTCTTACAGTTTTTATCCTGGATTACTTTCAAAGAACATCACCGTCATTTCTAAAGCATTGAAAGTTTTCTGGACTTCAATATTTATGAAATGCAATATTTCAAGAATGTGGAAATTAATACAAGTTCATTAAAACTATCATGTAGCAAGGCAGACTAGCTTCATGATTCCTACTGAATGTAGCACTTTTTAAAAAGCCTTTCTTATTACAGAAAAACAGTAAAAGAAAGCCAGTATTACAGGTCAAAAATGCCATTAGCAATAGGGAAACACAATTTCATAACAAACAATTTATTGGAAAAAGATGTGGAAAAAGTAAACTGAAGACATTAACAGTTTAGTGTACATTTGCTATACTGAACAACAGGTGCAACCATTTGCTTCTTCAACTTCAAAAACACTTGAAATTCCCAAATGCTGTGCATGGGATTTTAAACAGGCAGCTAAGCAATGGTGACGCAATGAAAAGGTACCTGTCAAGATTTAAAATAAATAAACAAATAAATAAATAGTCCTAGTTTCAGCTGGGATAGAACTAATTTTCTTCATAGGGGCTGGTATGTGCCATGGTTTGGATTTAAGATGAGAATAATGCTGATATCGTACTGATGTTTAAGTTGTTGCAGAGCAGTGCTTACACTAAGCCAAGGGCTTTTCAGCTTCTCCCACTGCCCTGCTAGTGAGGAGGCTGGGGGTGGACAAGGAGCAGAGAGAGGACAGAGCCAGAACAGCTGGCCCCAAATGGCCAAAGGGATATCCCGTATCTTGTGGTGTCATGTGGGACAATAAAACTGGAAAGGCTGTCTGGAGGGGCTGCTGTTTCTTGGGAACTGTGTGAGATTTGGTTTGCTGATTGTGCAAAACTGCATGATGTATTGCTTTTGTTGTTTGTTTTTTGTTCATTTTCTTATTTTTTTTCCTTTTTATTAAACTGTCCTTATCTCCACCCATGAATTTCTGTACTGTTCTTTCCAATTTTCTCTCCCATCTCACTGGAGGGTCTGGAGTGAGTGAACAGCTGTGTGGCGTTTAGCTGCCTGCCCACTTGAGCACAATTCTCTCTTTTTTTTTTTTTTCTCATTTTTTTTTTAGCTTGTATTGTTAGCAAATGCCCAGACATATGCCTTTCAAAATATTTGTCCCATGCTTAAATAAAGAATGAAGTTACATATAGAGTGAATAACAAGGATTAGGGAACACAGTTGACAGAGAAGCTGTGTTTCATATAAGGTTATCTAATTAAATTGTTAGAATAAGGAAGAAGGAAGTACAAAGTTGTATTATATTGTGTACATAAAAGAAGCATCTCACAAGTCATGAGTTTGTAATTAATGTCTATATAGCCCTGTGACTCTTATCAGGTTTTAATTAACTATAGCACAGCAGGAATGCTAAGAACAGTATATTTTCAGTGCTATTTTCATACTCAGTCAGGAACATAAAAAATCATAGGAAACAGGCATCACCATCTTACTAGAAAAACTAAAATGTTTTTAGTTGCAATAATGATCATAGCTTTGTATTTTCTATACATACTACATAATTTTACATATATTTTTTTCCTGTTATCATTACAAATAAAGTTTTAAAGTATGTATTTTAAAAACATACTGCTGATTAACAGAACATACTACAAAATCTATGCATATAAAATGCTTATCTGGGATTTTGGGATAATTTAATATATCTTCATAAAAGGTACTTTAATGTTATTCAGAAAGCCTATGGGAAAATAAAGAAAGCAAAACTTTAATATTGCCCTATTTTCTACTTAAACTACAACTGCTGCTATACACAAAGTTAAAAATCAATTAACTCAGAATAAGGTGACAGTTAATTTTTCAGCTGATACATCTTCCATTTAAAAACAAAATACATCAAGGAAAAGTATTCCGAAATGGAAGCACTGACAGTGACAACATTCCAATGAAATTGGCATCAACACCCCAAAACGCTAGCCTGGTTTCCTTTAAGGTGTTGGTGCTAGTACTCACCAAGAATTTTTTTTTTCAATTTTTCAGTGGAATCTGAAGAAAATAGAAATATTAGTAATTCTTTAGAGGGATTCGCTAAGTTCGGAAAAGCTTAGAATACCAACTGACATCTCTAAAATTAGCGTTTTTTGATAATTTCATGACACTTATTCTAATATCAACCTGTTTATATCCAAAACCAAAATCAGTCAATCAGCATAACAGATGTTTTCTTAAGCTTACCTCTCCTTAGGCTATATAGAAGAGTATCTAGCACAATAATGTGAGATATGCCATATGCACGGTCTAGTGGTATTCATAGTATGAAAAGTCTGACACAAATTACAGAATAATTATGTTGGGCAAACCATATAACACACAATTAAAAAATGATGGATGAATGGCAGTTGAGGAAGTATGAAAGTTCTGTTCTGTTTTGTCTCTAGGAGAACTGTGGGAGTCTTCATCCACTAAAAAAAATAAATTTTAAATATTGTTATCCCTGAATACGACTGAATATAAGAATGAAGTGCAGTAACTTAACCACTTCTATTTGTTTAATACTTATGGTACTTTTCCATTCCTCTCTTTAGAGGAATGTACTCAGAAATCCTCCCCTCTCCAACAAGATGCCTGGTATAATTCTTCTTGTAGCATGCCCTTTACAATGAAGACTGTCTAATGAATGACTGCAGGCTCAACTTTTTGCATTCTATAATCTATACCCATAAAACTAATCTACCATGCACTGTGAAGCAAAATTATGCTGTTCATGTCATGTTCATGATGTAACTTTTGAGTCACACCATTTTTTTCATTTTATAACTGTTCAGTGGGGCATAAATTTTAGCTTTTGTTCAACTATGACAAAGTCTCCCCAAATTATTTAATATATGTGAAATACAGCTACTGCAATTGTAATATTAAATCAGTCATCTTTCCATTTTCAGTTCTTGTAAAAATATTCTCAAAACTGTCATAGCTCATTTTAAAGATTTTATCTATATCTGTAAACTGCCTATAAGTCTTCAGGTCTACCAGGTTCTCATTGTGTTAATGGGCAATGCAAAGCTTTTGTACAAAGCTTTTTAGTTCTTACTTTGAGCTGAATCCTTTTCCCCGTGAATCTTCCTTTTTTGAAGAGTATGGATGGTCTGACCAGTTGTTCTACCAATGTGCAACAAATCTGGAAAGAAGTAGGTTAGTTCCTGTCAGTTTTTACTGAAAGTTTTGAAAAACAAGAAAGTATCAAACATATATGGCCTGATGTCTTTACGTTTAAAAAACAATAACAACAAAAAAGGATACTATTAGAGATGTAGTTCTGTATAACTGAAGAGTTAGCTTCACTTTTTGTTTTCCTCACAGTTCATGCAACTATAGATTGTCAAGTCTTAGGTCACTGCTTCTCACCACAGAAATCCTATTCTTACCATATGACCATAAATAAATCCTCTACTAAAATTGATTTAAAGAGATTATTGTTCTATTTGAAAGATTAACCTGTCAACAACACAGGGTGTCCTGCATGCTGTTTACCTGTTATGGAAACACCAGGTAAAATTTTCCAAGGAGCAAAGACAGCGGAGAAAAGGGAGAAAAATAGATACACACACCCCATGAGTAATATAAATACAAACATTTGAAATAATGCATCTGTGGATAAAGAAGAATACAAATACTTACTCTCAAACAAAATTTCTAGCCTTTCTGCATTCTCTTGCAGGGTAGTGTACCACTGGTTGGCTATTATAGAACGAACACCAGTAAGGCTAAGAAGCATTACTGTTTCTGTTGGTCTCTCTATAGCAAACTGTAAAGAACTAAAAAAATAAAAAGTATGAGATCAATAAAATAAAAATGTAATTGAAATTCTGCATACTAATATATTAAAAATATAAATATATAACACTTTTTAACAGGAGAAGAAAGAGAATTTTATACGAATCTCAGCAAACTAAGAAAAATCCCAGAATCCATTTCTCTTGTATGTTAAGCATAAAATGCTTTCAAATATTTTGTACCATATCTTACGTTTAAAACAAGGAATTATAATAACTTTTTTATACCTCTTTTCATGATGCAATTTTATGTGGATTGCTCCCTGTCATTCTACTGCTTTGGGCATCAAATGAAATACGAATGGAAGAACATCACATTAACTTTTATAAAACAATGCAGAATACCCTTTATAAGAGAATCAAAATGCTGTGAAATGGATTAAAAGACATGTTTAGTTCAGCTTCTATTCTTAAAGGGAAAAAGAAAATATTGCAGGAACTGAAAGCTTGCTCATGTCATAAGCATGGCAGTAATATGGAGACTTAAAAAGCAATTCAGTTATTCTAAAATGACATCTCTAAAGAGGAATATTTAAATAAGTATCTTTGGCATTATTGTTTTAGTGCTTGGAGGGGAGTGATAGTCTGTAGGGCTGGAACTGAAGTAAATTAAAGGCTGAATCTTCTTTTTGATCTCTGCCTTTTATGGTAACTAAATCAGAAGATGATAACTAAAAATTTTTGTAATCTTTTTGGAAGATGCTGTCTGATTATCTATGGAGTTATGTGATTCAGTTTTAACTGAACATTATTCTAAACTTTCTGGAAACTGCTAGAATTAAACACATAAGTTCCAATGATAAATTTACCAATCTATTAAAATAACACTTCAGAAGTACAGAGCTAGAAAAAATAGCTTAAGAAACTGTGCTTTGTTTTGTTTTGTTTAATGGGAAAAAAGGATATTAAAACCAGGAGAGTTTTCAAACACTCAGATCTGTCTGTGTATAACATACCTTACACACAATTCATTTTAACTTACACATCACTGGATGGATTAAACAGTATTTTAAAGTTGTTTTTTTTTTTTTTTTCTTTTTCTTGAAGTGAATAATCATCAAAGTCAAGAGATATTTATGCAGCCCTAACAGGATCAGATATAGGATTTAATTGTCTACATTACAATGGCAGTCCCAATAAAGACATGAATAAAAATACATTTTTTCATGTTCTTTTTTTGGGAGTACAAATGGGTTATCTGAAATTTAGCGTGGACTAAATAACTAATGAATAAAATCAGGACTCTAAAACTATCCTTGCTTTTAATACATTATAAGTTATTTGTTGAGCGCCATCCATTAAAATTCATAATGTACATAAAACAAAAGTATGTGAGCCCTGTCACTTGTCAATTTAAAAGCAAGGAAAATACTGAAAATGCCTTCAAGTCTATGAAAGCCAGATGTGTAATATGAAAGATTGTGAAGAGGTCACTTAGCATGCCAAAATAATTTATTACATAAAACAGTCTGATTGTTAAACTATACAGCATAGGAAAACTTCAGAGGGACTCTTAATTATCTGTTAAAAAGAAGTTTTATATATTTAACTAGAACATCTTGAGAATCTTGAGCTGGGAGGTATGGGTAACATAACAACCTTTTTGTGACGTTGTGTTGATTATTGCTCTGCAGCAGAGCATTCATTCTGTTTAGTCCTACGTAAAGAATGAAGCTGCAAGAGGCTAACTTCCCCCTTCAATGTAGATATGAGCCCTTCTATTTCCAGAAATAGATAAGAATATTTATAACTCAAAATTTTAACTTTGCTTTGAAATAAAAATAAATCTGCATTACTGTGAATTTTACCAAAATAAAGTTAATCTTACCTTTTGTAGATATCAGAATTGGCTATTCTTTGATAACTTTGTTTTGATTGTACCAGATCTAAAAGTATCATCAAATGGCACTCTGGAAAAAAAAAAATTGACACTAATAATAACGTCCATCGTAATAACTGTATATAAAACTGGCTTTTCTAAGTCAATGACTTACTAAGCTCAGTGTAAACAACTCATATAAAATTTATATTTCAGCCAAAAGAGTGTCATTAAGTAAAAGAACACCAATAAAGTCATTCTAATATTATTTAATGTAAATTTGATACACTTTTCCGTAATGTTTGATGGGCTTTTGTCCTGCATCACCTTAGTATAACTAACAACAAGGTCCATGTAACCATCTTATTACAGATAATGATTTATATGACTCAATTCAGTAGTTGCAAAATCTTGTAAAGTGGAGGTATGGAAATGTTATCTGACCATGTTAGAACCAAGTTACAGTTAAAACATTCTTTTTAAGCTATTTTCCTTAAAGGCCCCCAGTGAAATAACTCAAAGTACTCTTAGATTAAAAAGCTTTCCCTAAAGATTTTTTGCTTGGTTTGCTTGGTTTGCTGCAGCTTAAACCTTTACTTAATTGTCGTATTTCACACAGATATCTGAGAAGAAAATTACCTTTTTGTTTGGAAAGCCTTTGATGTACTTGAGAACTACTATCAAGCTTCTCTTCAATATTTTAACCTTTTCTCCTAAAGTATATTTATATGCATCTATATGTATAAAAACACATATATATTTATTTGTACAACTATGCACACATATCTGCACTGTAGTTTTCTGACCACACTTGATCTCCACCAATAATTTATTCTAGTTTGTCAGTATTCTCCTCCAGACCTTTACAAAAGTGGAGCGTGAGATTAGTTAATTTATCTTGCCAATGACACTCCTGTATAGTTACCCCTATAACAGAACCTAGTCTTGTTTGATCCCTAGCAAGATGATGGTGTTTAATTTGTGATTTATCTCCCGATTGTAATCTGTAGTATCTCCCCTCAGGCAGCCATTACCTAACTTGCTAATGTTTAACTGATTATTTCTACTTAAGCATAACTCCCTCTAGCCTTTCCTGAATTACATTCTGCTATTTATGCCCATAAAGCAAGGTTAATTTGCATTCTAATCTTGCTGCTGAACCACCTCTTTCTCAGGCTGGTCTCATATGCAATTTCAGCAAAGACATCTTCTATTTCATCACTCAAATGACCAACAAGAACATTTAATAATACTGGGTCCAAGTTAGGGCCCTCCTGAACCTCAGACACACGTCATACTTAATAATGAAAGTATTTCTAACATGAAGATCAGGATTACAATAGATTTAAATTCAGTCTGCAAGACAACAGTAATTTTATCAGCTAACAAGTTGTGTAGGTGATCAGAAAATAGAACAATCCTTTGAGGGCAACATGAATACATTTAAAGTTGGTTTATTCCCCATTAAAGGAAAATAAGATGCTATGGAGAATTCATCTAGACATATTTTAAGTGCAAGTCCCAGGGTCAGGGTTATGGAAGTGTTTACAAACTTCCCCAGAATTTCTAGTCCTATCAATATCGGCCTACATGCATCTGAAATCTCATTTTAAAAAGTGACCAATATATACAGGAAGATATATTTTCTTGATTTCCAGCAATATTTTCACATACACCTTTAAATCACTTTGAAAATCAAAGCTTTTTGAATCAGCTTCCTGGTACTTTTAGAACTTCACAATCCGATATGGATTGCAGTTCTTAATTTTATATCTCACCACAATATAGAAAGAAGCTAACATATTCATACACCCTAATAACTTCAGCAAAACTCCAAAGCTGAATATCTTCTAGATGTACAAGGGTAATAATAAGAGAAAGAAAGACTGAATCTCAAATAATAGTTCTGAATTTATGTCTTATATCACCAAAAAGACTAATAGCTGTGAAGAAGCAGAGAAAAAATTACCTTCTCAGAATGTACAAATGCTCCATTAGAGACGAGAAATAATTCAGTATTAACCCAGTTTCTGCAGATAATTCTGCTTTGCCTGAGTGAAGACTCAGTAATTCTGAAATTGTACTACAAAGGTTGTTCTTAACAATAAAGAACACTTGTTTACCAAGTACTATATTCCACAGAAAGGCACAGGACTTACTGGAAAAAAAACATCAGATGATGATTCAATGTTTGGAACTTAATAAATGTGTTCTGATTTAAAATTCCAACACTTGGAAGTGGAGGAGGAATAAACCCATTTGTGAGGAATAACAAGACATATGTGCAACAGAATAAAATATACTTAGTGCAGAGTTTTTCCAGTCAAAACCCTGGATCTTGAAAAAAGGTTTTGATTACTTATGTCAACACATTGATAATACAGTAAGAAGTAAACACCATTTTGTGATCATTATGAAAAAAAGGTAGTGTAAATTAAAAAGTATTTTTCAGTTTGGTTGTCTCACTTGGGATGTTCATAGCAACCAGTCTGTTGAGTAAAATATGAGACAAGAATCTCTCCATTCCATAGAACAGAAATGCACTGCAGTTTGTCAGCAGCTGCTCCCATTCAGCTTGACTGCAAAGAAGGGAAATTTTTTTTGTTAATGTTTAACAGGAACACTTTTAAGAAACTATCCACATCAAACACTTCAGTGTTGGTCCAGAAATATTTATTAGAAAAAACAGTGTGCAAAGCAAGGTGACAAACAAGAATTCTACAGAAAGTGTAATAAAATGTATGGAACGTTAATAATTATTATTTTAATACGGATGTATATTTAATTTAGTAACACCTTGTAAACAAAAGGGCATAGCGTATTTTAAGCAAATACCAGACTCTAACAAAAGAAATAAAAATCATTAGTGTACATACATGTATGTATGCATTGTACCGCTTTGAAATTCAAAGGGAGTTTTCAAGAAGGACTTGGGGGTTCTGACGGACAAAAAGCTCAACATGAACCAGCAGTGAGCACTTGCAGCCCAGAAGTCCAACTGCATCCTGGGCTGCATCAATAGAGTGGTCATCAGGCAAGGGAGGGGATTGTCCCCCTCTGCTCTGCCCTTGTGAGTCCCCACCTGGAGTCCTGCATCCAGGTCTGGGGCCACCAGCACCAGAAGGATGTGGGGCTGTTAGAGTGGGTCCAGAGGAGGGCCACAAAGATGCTCAGAGGGCTGGAGCACCTCTCCTATGAAGAAAGGCTGAGAGAATTGGGGCTCTTCATCCTGAAGAAAAGAAGGCTCCGGGAAGACCTTTTTTGCATTGCAGCTTTTCAAAACTTAAAAGGGGCTTGTAAAAAAAGATGGAGAGCAACTTTGTGCTTGGGTAGGTAATGATAGAACAAAGGGGAATGGTTTTAAACTAAAAGAAGGGAGCTTTAGATTAAATGTTGGGAGGAAATTCTTCACTCAGAGGGTGGTGAGGCACTGGCACAGACTGGCCAGAGAAGCTGTGGATGCAACATCTCTGGAAGTGTTCAAAGCCAGGCTGAATGGGTCCCTGGGCAACCAGATCTACCGTGTGGCTTCCCTGCCCATGGCAGTGGGGTTGGAACCAGATGATCTTTAAGGTCCCTTCAACCCAAGCTGTTCTGTGATTCTATGATATATGCACTCAGCAGGATATAAATAAATTAGGTTTTGAAAAGAGGTTCAATTAATCAGCCTAGCTAGCAGCAAAAACTATGCTGTCTGATAACTGCGAACAATCTTTGCAATTGTTATGAAGAAACACCAGAGTACCTGTACAGTGATTTTACCTAAGTAGAGAAGATTTTAAAGGACGGATTAGACTAGCAGTTATAAAGCAAGGTCCACAGTTCATCATGTTGCCTCACTTACAGGACTTGAATGGCTTGACACCTCAAGATCCCTTTTATGTCTCTACTTCTACAATCATAAAATTCAAGTACTTCTATAAAGAACGAACTGAACAAACTTTATAAAAATAATACGAACTTCATCAACAGATGTTTGAAATTGTAAACTGAAAGATGTACCTTTACTACATTGTAGCTGAAATGTGTGCTACAATCTTGCAGTTAACTCATTATGCATGGAGATAATATAGCTTTTAATACTTGGTTTTAAAAAACAGTTATGAGCAAAGCCAGAAATCACACTTATACTCCCATATGCTCATAATAATCATTGAAGACTGCAACAGCAGCCATTTTTTTTTCCAAGATTGGATCATTTAAATATACAGCAATTTCTGGCGCCATATTTTAGATCCTACATTTGAAACAAAGACAATGGTTAGCTCTGTGTTTAATGGTGCAGCGAAATGTAACCCTATTTTATGACTGAAGCCTCTGGGAATTATCACTGTTTTAAAAAAAGAAACATGGATAAAACATGAAAGCATATAGAATACTACAAACCTTGGAACATATACGTTGCCAATAACTCCTTCCCACTGTAGTGTAAACAGGTCATGGTACTTTTCTAAGATTTCCTTCATTTTTTGGGAGGGACTTAAAGCTTCTGTAACAATAGAATGTCATAATTGTAAGGTTAAGATGCTACAAAGTATGTTGGGCAATCTTATTTTCAAACATTTAAAAATGACAATATATATATTTAGGATTTTTTTTAGGCTGTCATTAGATCTTAAGGTTTTTAAAAACTAAGTCCAGATTTTAAAAATGCGTCAATTGCAACATTGAAAACACCAGCACTGTTCATGCAGTTCCATTTCAGAGACTCAGAAAGAATTTAGATGGACAGAGAAAATAACTGAGTTTCTATAGCCCTGATTTTAGAAGGCAAGATTCCAAACCCACCTCTGCTCTCCAAGGACATTGAATATTTAATGACAATTTACCTTGTCTGACTATATTTTCATAATACTGTAAAATGCAGATACACTCATACAGCCAGATATTGAGTACATAGTAAACCGTTTATTTTTATCTGCTGTGAAGGAGAAACTGCAAACACATGGAAGCATATTCTATCAGTACTGTTCAGTAGCTTCTTTTGTTTTGATTTTTTGTTTATTAACTATCTCAATTAAAAACCTCCATTAAATCAATTTTTGGCATTTGATAAATGTGTTTGTTAACAAATGTGAATCAATTAAACTATTACACATACTGGGAGAAAAAAAAATAAGTAAAATTGTGTTACTAAATTATTTGTGTCAGACTGAATTGATATAGTAAACACCTACTGCCTTGGTAGGTAGACTCCAAAAGAAAACAGCAACCCTTTCAAATATCCTTACACAAGTGCCTGTAACTATCATAATACCTTCCACCTTTCAAAGGACTATAAGACAACATGCAAAAGCTTTGTGTGTTACACATGCTTTATATGTAGGCATTAGCTTGAGAATCGGTATATACGTTTATATATAAGTTCCATTGTTCCTGTTCTGGTCCATTCCCATTCAGTACTGTTTGTTCCTAGTCATTCATGTATTTCATGCAAATTTCTAGTATAATAAAGAAGATTATACAATGCATCATTTCAATTAACCTATATCCTTCCCTGCACTACTGATGTTGTATCTTAATGGCATATATCTGTAAAACTAAAAATGCAGTAACAAGTTCTTGAAAGAAAGCATGTATTTTTAATTGGTTTATATAGAAAGAAAGATTACTCAAGTAACTATTTTCTTGAAGGTAAGTAGGTCATTATTTAGTGATATGAAAAAAAAAAAAAGACTAATTTCTTTCTGGAACTTGAAACAGGTTATGTTTTTTCATTGAGGCACCATTTGACAGGTGATAAGCAGTACTTTTCTGACAAAAATCTAAGCTTTTTTTGTCAACACCTCAATGATATGACTTCATTTTCTGTTAAAAAAGAAAAAAAAAATTAAATTGCATGGCTAGGTTGTGGAGGTAATATTATTTAATAGATATTACCTGGCTCTCTTCCTTCATTATAGGGGTCCACAATATCTGATAGGCAGTGAAGTATAAACAATGCAATATAAACCAGAAAAAAAAAAGTTTATCTGAACTGATTCACATACGTAATCATTTGGGAAAGGATACATTTAAGATTACGAGTATCAACAGGCATGCAATTAGAGGGTAAAACACGATGAACTGGTGCCTATAATTAAAAGAACGTATACAGTATTACGTGCAGAAGCCTTAATCAAATATTATTACTGTATCTGCAGTGTTAAACAACTAACAAAAAGATGTCCTAAAGTTTTGAAAGTAGGCTTAAAAGCAGCACAATACCCAAGTGTCAATGTAAATCAAAAGCATAAGCTATCCTGCATTATACAGAATGCATATATGTACATATTGCATATATTTATACATGTGAACATATATAGTTATATATGCATTTAAAATATAAAACAGCATATAAAATATACCATATTGCTGGGGGAGGTAGTTTAGTATTTTGAGACAGCTCCCTTTGTGAGTTGTTTATGTCACGATTATGCAGAGGATATGCTTTTTCAAAGAAACAACTCATTATAAAATCAACAAGAGCAAGATTCTTATTATGTAATACTTTTTCCCACTTCAGACTTCTAGAGTATATAAAGAGCTTCTATGCAAGCAACTTGTAGTCCTTTAACAATATTTTTACACAACAAGAAGAGCTACCCATATTTATTTTATTTAAAAAAAATGGAAAGTTCACCATTTTGACATTCTTTTTCTGTTCGGCTTTTGGTTTTGGTTCTTTAGACCTTCGAACATCTTTAATTTCACTCTCTGTGGAATTGAAAAGAAGAGACCTTTTTTTTTAAGACATGAGCAGTTTCAGAAAATACAGCTTTCTTAAAGGATTGCTTATATTCATTAGGATGTAATAATAACAACAGATTAGAAAAATACAACTTAATTTCCCATTGCAGCAAGGCAAGGACATTCCCCAAACCCTCTTGCCTAAAAATAGTAGCTTCAAAGTGTAAAACAACCAACACACACAATCTCTTAGATGTGCAAATGCTTCACTACATTACGTGTTCAGGAAAAAAGTGTTGAATAGTGACTACTGGAGCACTTTTTAAGCCTATTGCTGTATCTATTCAACATTGATGTTACTGGAATAACTGAAGCTTCTGTGAAATACACAGAAATCAAAAGAATAAAGGAAGTTTTATATTTGAATCTGATTTTTTACTACAAGAGGCTTCAAAAAAGCAATGGGAACTGTGTTATATTTCTCACTGCACAAATGACTATAACCCAAAGTATAAGTCTCAGATAGTTATCGCTGGAATGCACTGCAAATTAGGGGAAGTTTGTGATATGCATTTGAGTGCATTTGGCCATTGATTCTCTTTTTATTCAGTGGCTACTTTCATAATAGCATAGGTAGCTTTTCAATTATGCTTCCTCTCATTAATTAACTTCTAAAATTATGCTACCATAAGAATTTTCACTTTAAAAGGGGGAAAAATAAATTAAAAAAAAAAAAAAAAAAGTTCTGAAAGTCTTATTTATAACAGATATTTAAGAGTATATGAATGTGTAGACTAAATATATTCTCATCTCAGATTGTTTACAGTTCTTTCCATGCAGAAATGGCCAAACAGATGACAGTTACACTAAAGTTGCTAAATACTGTAGATAAGAACGCAATACAAGAACCTGTATGGAACAGAAGACTCATTTTTCACAGTGAGACTTTTCTAAATTTAACCTATTTATTGGCTGAGGCCCACTAACTTTTAAGTGAGTTAAAATGTGTTATCTATATCTGAGTAAAATGTGGCTTCAAATTTTTATAGGTTCAGTAATAGGAGGTATCTTTGATCTATAAGAAAAAAAGCTTAGCAGTTCTATAAGTAAAACTGCTTAGCAGTTTTTCTCAGCAGAAAAATGCTATGTGCCTGCATTTCTTACTGATTTTTAGAATAAATTTAAAAAACAAACAAACAAGCAAACAAACAAAAAACAACAACAACAACAAAAAAAAAACAAGATGTCATAGGGACAAGGTTATAAAACCAATTCAAAATCTACCCAACCATCTCACTTAACAAACTCATTTAATTGAAGAGTTTATACAGTGTACAAGTGTCTGTGGTAGTGATAAAAGTATCTACAGCCTGTGGAGTCTGACTTTGCTCATGCGTAGAACAAGAATCACTTAACTGACCTGAGGACTTAACGTAATCTTAGCTATACATAGAGGAAGTAGCTCAATATATCAATATTCTAAGCAGTCTTACATTAATGTTAAAAGAAAACTAACAAAATTCTAAATTCTTATTTGATTTTTTTTCAATGTAGATGAAAATAGTCGTAAAGTTTGATGAAAAATCAAAAAAAAGGTATACATGAAAACAGTTGTTGTTTGAGACCATATGTGTTCAGTTGAAACAAGTCATTTTAGAATCTACTTTTTAGCATATTCTTTAATATCTAGAGGTTATTTTGGATTAACTAACATTTCAACTATAATCAGCCTGTATATTTCTAAATAAGTCCATTATACTAGCTATCCCATCTAAAATAATGGAAACATTATATGACAGGCTACAAAACAATGCTATGACATTGTATGACAGGCTATGAAGCAGGCTATGACAGGATATGAAACAATATATGACAGGCTTCCAGTAAATTACATGACACCATGCATATTTACATTTTAACTATCTTCCTTCCTATATCAACATACAAACACGAAAAATGTTTATCTAATAGTACCTGATTCATCCACCTGTAGTCGATTGTAGAGAATCTGGAGAGAAAAATCTCTGGATACAGAACATATTCCTTCCTCCTGAAAGACACTCAGAGTTTCCAAAGGCAATTCCATAAATAACTTATCTGCTAGTAATACCACACACAATCCTAACTCCATAGGTGTTCCTGAATAAATGTGACAAACCACAATTAGGATTTTATATTTCTCAGTATGTATTTAAATAAATGAAGTTAGTTATAAAAACTAGGTTTCCTCTGTTGTCTGACAATTGAACTTCATTTTACTGTGAAAAGCATTATTCAAAAATATGTTTTAATACAGTTAATTCCTAAGATGTTGTTAGACTTCTAAGCATATACATTTGAGAGTACTAATTAATCAGAGGGAAAAATATTCCTGTATTAATAATCAAAACAATCCAGAACAAAATCTGGGCAAATGCTATGCATTTTAAGAAAATCATTTTGGAAATGAAAACTTGTACTAAAAATGTTTGGCTAAAGAGTACAGACTCGTAAAAGAGCACTTTTCCAATAATAACCACGTATTTCTGGAGGAAACTTTTTGTTTCTGTTATTTGGGAAAAACAAAATGTATCATTTTATCAACATTTTCCTGTTTTGTTACAGAGAAGTAACAAATGCAAATAATAAGACAGCTGCTGGATTGCAGAAAGAAACTCATGCAAATTTTGAAAAGCAAATGCATTTTTTCTAGTAACTTTTAGCTGAGAAATTTGATTGCTCTTCTCCATAAAGAAAAAAAAAATCAATCCCCAAAGCAAGCCATGGACTTGGAATGTCTTCTCTCAGAACATGCTTATACTCCCACATTAAGTTTGTTGCATTAAAGCAAACAAACTGTGAGAGTCCACAAAGTAAAAAGCAGAAAGCAGGAAAAGACAAAACTAGACCAACAGACTTATGTTCTCTTTTGGTATTTCTCCTCAAAAGACTGGCTTGTAATAAAGACATTTTATTAACCTGTCTGAAGCCTGTATAGTATAGAAGACTTTTAATACATGCTGAAGGATAGGCCCAGTGTAAAAATAATCTTTGGAAGTATACTGAGATATTTAACTTGGTATAGAAGATAGGCAACACTATTAAAGTGCACATATGTTATACTCCAGAGAGCACATACCCTGCATTCTAGTGTGTTTGGTGTCCTTATCTTTCACTTTTATTTTTCCTGATTCAGCTGCTGAAGCTGATGTGCTGTGTTCTCTGGGAAGAAAAATTGCATTGAAAATATTTTTGGTATTAATACTCATGCAAGTAAAGGTTTTCATGGGATACACAAAGACAGAGATATTTAAATCTCAATGAAATTTTACACAAAGTACTCCTTTTGAAATTCCATCTTTAATTAGTTAAATTATAATGTTTCATTCTGAACTGTTGGAGGACAGTGCTTGTTAGGCATAGGCATTAGTCTTCCATGTGGTTCTATCCTCTTTGTCTTGCATATACTGCATATATTTATATATACCTTTAAAGATGCAGAAGTCCATTCAATGGAGTCTAATCTTGCTTTTCATCTACAACTTTTCCTGTATTTGTACGAGCTGAGACCATTCTATTTTCACAAATGATAAAAACAACTCTAAATGTCTTACCTAATGTTAGGGAAATCAAACTGTGATAGCAGTGGTTTCAGATATTCTTCCATAATTTCTAATATTTCAGAGAAATCTGTTATCAAATTGTGTCCATTATTGTCTATTTTCTCTGTTGGAGTCTATCACACACATTGCAACAAAAAACAAAATACATACAAAATTCTATTTAACAAGGATGGTGGGTGTAATATGGTAAATCAGAGGCTAAATCAGATCATTTGAAACATTATAAAGTGGAAAACATAAATAGAACAAATCAGTTTCAAAACTACTTCACAACATCATTGCCACCACCATTTTGCAAAATATTCTAACATAAGAATCAGTATAAAATGTCAATATTTATTAGCAAAGCAAATAATATATTTCTGAAACTTAAACGGGGAACAGGAAGGGAGGGAAAGTCCAGAAGTGAAAGGACAGCATTGAGAAGTAAACAGAAGAAGATGAGTGTTGAAAAAGCAAATTATATTGTATGGAGATCAGTGGAACCAATTGAGGAAAAAAAAAATAAACAGAATGAAGAAAACGGATAAGGAGAGAATAGAGATGACACTATAAAACTGAATCTTCTAAAAGCCAATATAGATGGACACAAAAAAATAAATGGACAAATGAGCTCAACTAGATGTCAAAGAGTTTTAGTACTAATGGATGGACTTTCTATCCAAAGCCCTGTTTGCATGGCTTTGTGCAGGTTGTATG
The DNA here is from genome assembly GCF_964035555.1 of Netta rufina. NCBI lineage: Eukaryota > Metazoa > Chordata > Aves > Anseriformes > Anatidae > Netta > Netta rufina. The sequence continues at coordinate 37,657,302 of NC_140130.1, forward strand.
CAAGATTAATGAAAGTTTTAATGTACATGTGTTTTAAAAATCTAAGCCACTTTTTTTTTTTCTGTCTGTTCTACCTGACATTGTCACCTCTGTACTGATGGAACTACATCAATCTTTATATAGCTTGCCATTACAACAAAGGCTGGCCATGGACAAGAGAAAAAGTGTTCAGCACTTTAACCATCAGGAATAATCATTATTTTAGCTGAAAGATGGTAACACAATGAATAAAACAGAATTATATTTCAAGAACCAGATGTGTCAGAGTCGTGTGATTAAAAGAAGAAAACAAATGCAGAAAATTCAGTTTGATCTACACTTTTCATATCATCTACATTTTTATTATAGTTCAAGTTTTTCATATCAATGATTAAAAAAGGTCTTTACCAGTTTTTGTTAATACATAACATTTAACCAGGGAGTATAGAATGTAGTGGAGACAAAATTAAAGTAAATGAGAATAGGAGTTTATAGACTTACAGAGTGCAGAAAACCTGTCGAAAAGCATAGGCTTTTCCAGTGTACCTTTATGCTATACAATAACTGTTCTCTGAAAAAATATTTCCTTACAGAACTAAGAATTCTTACAATAATAGAACTAAACCCTCTTACAGTAACAGAAAACTTTTTTCATCTAGAATTTAATGTTCAGAGCCACAGTTGTGAACTTGGAATTCCATTGAGATGTGTACTTAAAGAAAAATTTTGTGACTAACATACTTGGATCAACTCCACCCAAACAGCCACAGTGCCAAAGGACAGTGTGCCCTAGAAAGGAACTTTTCTGTAAAAATCAGTAATTTTCTGGAAATCAGTAATAATTCTCTGGGTAAGACTGATTTATTTTGAATAAAGGGTTGAGATCTATGATCCCATTTTGGGGGGGGACATCTGGGGCCAATGTACACAACGTAAATGTTAGACACAAAGCACCTTTTCAAGTAAATTGTTCTCAGTTGTATCAACTTTCTATCACAATAAACTACGGAACATCTCAAAGTTGTCGAATGACATTGAAAACAGTAACAGAACAATATAGTAACATTAAATGTTGACACAGAATACACAAAACATTTAGTAGTTGCGAAGATTAGGGATGTTACACTTGGAATAAATGGAAAATTCTACATAAAGAGTGTTCACGATAGTTTTTTAGTACATATTTTTCAGTCTTGTTTGAATATAAGGTAATCAAATATATTACCGTATCAGTTTTAGTGATGCACTCTTGCAGGCTTTGAATGACAGTTTCTTTAAGGTGACTCTTCATATTTTGTTGCTTGTAAAGATACACTTTTTCCAACAAAGTACAAAATGTATTGGGATTCACAGGAAATCGAGAAACTTTAGCTTGCACTAATAGTGAAGGAGAATAACATCATCATGAGACACATTCTTTTTGAGACATCATATTTGTACTTGAAGAAATTACAAGAGAGACCATCAGTATCTAAAACAATATATTCTGTTGTTCTTTGAAAAACTGTTTACATATATTTTGCATAAGATCTGTACAGATATGTACAATGAAAAAGCAATCTCCTGACATGTATTTAACAGCAACTTTAGCCTTAAAATATACACTAAAATTCTGTAAATTCTGACTGGATACACTGTATCTGATAATGAAACATGCATTTAGGTATCTACTTTTCTCAGGTATTAATGAGTTACCACTATTTAAACAATTATTTAAAAATTTCATTGAAGGAAACAGTGAAACATATAAGCAATCAGGGTAATGATTTTTATCTCTAACTGTAAGAGGCACTTACCCATTGGCTGAGTGGATTTTCCCTTCTGCTGTGCAGTACTTACTTTTGGTTTCTCAATCAATGAGCTGTACAAGTTTGATCTATAAAAAGCAGAAAACTGCTGAGTAGATTATTTGACTGTTCAGGCTTATTGATGTGAATGAGTTTAGTTGCATGAGTAATTACTACCCTACAATTTAATGTGCTAATACTCTCATGATGCATTAATTACCCCCCACCTTGGGGTGCAAAAACCTGCAAAATCCAATTGGAACAAACTGACAGCTTTAAGAAAACATCTTTCATTGCTATATATCCGGTAAGGGAGATTTTTATTTGTTCTATGACAGTTGTTTAAGACTTTTCACGGTTGGTGAAACTGTACATAACCAGTTGCTACAGCTGTTTACGAGTTCTCACTCATGAGGCTGCAATAACCAGGCTATGTGAGGTTTTATAAAGCTAAATGGGACTCCTTCTGACATTTTCAGGAGCATAACCAGTGAGAGATGAAAAATATAAAGAGGATTTAGGAGAATAACAAGAATGGTCTAAAACCTTTCAAATAAACTCTGGAGATTAAACATATAACTAGGGGAAAAAAAAAAAAAAAAAAAAAAAAGGCCCAGAAATAGTTAAAAGTACAGGTTTGAGCTGCAGGTGGTTTTATTTGTTTATTAATTTGCACACTAACCTAAACTTCAAATCCAGCAAAATTAGAAGTAAAAGACAATAAGCAAACAAAATAGTGCTTATTCACAGGTATAGAAGGATGACATTTGTAACAAACAGAATAACAAATGAAAATGATGACATTTTATACCTGTCTTCTGAATGCTGGAGAATAATTACGTAGAAATTAGATGGCAATTCATTCACTATATTAAAATGTTCTACAGGAATACAGAGATTTCTCCATGCCTGCATAATAATTCAAAAATAAAATTATTTTAATACATTTTATTAACAACAATTTCAGTTCTTCCATGAGAAAATCGACAATTCTAGTAAATAAGGTTTTAATAATTTAACAGGACTAGAGGCAATGGACACGTACTGAAACATAGGAGGCTCCATCCAGACATAAGGAAACATTTACATGTACTCATTGTGGGGTGACAGAGCACTGGCACAGCTTATCCAGAGAGGCTGTGGAGTCTCCCTCCTTGGAGATGCTCAAAAGCCATCTGGACATGATCCTGGGTAACCTGCTCAGAGTAGCCCTGCTTGAGCAGGACAGATTGGATCAGATGACTTCCACAGGTCTCTTCCAACCTCAACCTTTCTGTGATTCTGTGATTTTTATGCAGTGCAGAACTTATAAATAATATTTAAAACAAATTTGAATTACTGTAACTTAGCCCACTTTTCATAGCAACATGACTTTTTTGGACACTACACTATATGTGAAGTTAAAATGTTATCAAATCCTAGCAGAATATTATCAAAGGCAGGTAGCAGAATAATTCAATGTAACACACACTTGTAAAAGTGTTTCAAAAATTCGTTAAAAACAGACACTTCACCAAAAGAAACTATATAAAATTTTGCAATTATTGCTAACAAATATAGAACTGTTTTCAAGAGAACACAGGGAAGAAAACCCAAGTGACTCAACAGTCAGTCACCAGATGAAATATTTGTTCTAATACAGAAAGCCCCATAAATGTCTTTGACTCTGTTACATTTAAGCATGTGCATGTATGTGTTCTTCAGATTGAAGCAACCCCAAAGGTGTCTTCAGAACAAAATATTGTCCTATTCCTTGTGCTAAATAAGATAATACAGCACATAGAGAGAAGATCCAAAATAATGGCCTACAAATACTTATTTTGTTTATTCTGTACTGTACTTCTGCTTGCCACCTTTTTTAAATGTTTAATTCCTGCCAGTTACAGTTAAATCTTTGTACCTAACTTTCTGGCAGTTTTAAATTTCATTTAATTTTTATTCTTTTCTAACTGAGGGTCTTCAAATTTTAGTTTTGGTATCCACTTTTAGATGTCAGACGTCTGAAGAACACATATTTCTCAGATGGTTTAGAACAAATGACAGATTACTTCTGTCCCAGAAAAGTTTATCTATCACCTGCTCCAGAACTATGAATTACATGAAATATTTTTTAACTGGTTGTTTGTTTTTTTTTAAATATCATAGTTTAGATGATGTCTAGAGGCTAACCAACAGAGATTTTAATAAAAAGATCAATTATATATATACGTATATATATGTAAATGAACCTTGTCATAGGGTAGCACTTGTGTGGGGGCTTAAGTATCTCAAACAGCATGACTGGTTGCTGTCTAGATGGTGACTAGAGTCTCTGCTGCCAGGGTCCTTTACAACAGCATCGTCAGCTGGATTGGATGAGACTCACATGGAACTAAGGATTTAAGTGTACTGAATTCAGAGAGCACAGCTCTGACAACCAGATACACCAAATTGTAACTACAGGACAAATTTGGATTTCATCTTTGTATCTCAATTCTAATTTAAATTACATAGCTCATGCCACACAGATAACCTAGCATAAACAAAACCACACAGCAATACGGACCATACTAACAAATTGTGAGTTTCAGTCATGACCAAGTCAACCCATACCTGAAATTAAGAAAATAAAAATGTTCAACAGAGTTCAAAGGAAACAGATATGTATGTATATGTCTATATGTGTGTTTGTATAACATACATATAAACACCTCATAAGTAACACATATCAAAAAGTTACCATTGAAGTAGCAGTCAGTTGCTGTTCCACATTTTTCAGAAGATCACTTGTGTTCCTGTTTTGTTTCAATTGTTTTTGAAGATGCAGTAATGCTGCCAGCTGAGAGCTGCTGGTGTCAGAATTAGCTGTTAGAAGGATACGTTTCATCATCATAGATGCTGAACAGCTCTGCAAAACGTTTAGAGCTTCTTAGTTTCTCTCCCCAAAATCATATAAATACATATATATATTATATGTTCATTATAACATGGATATATATGTATGTTAAAGAAACAGTCTCTCACTTAAAAATCTGATTTATTGAAAGACCTACTCAGTGCATTCCACTCACTGATGGAGCTATTTGGAAATCTAAGTGTTGACACAGCGACATATGCTTAATGTCTGCAATAATTTCCTGTGGTTGCCTTGATGTGGGAGGAAGAAAATTAGTATAAGGTGCATTTCTCTATTTCTGCAGTGGAGATGACGGTGTAGGAAGTATGTATTATTTGTTCCTGATGTAGGGAATATGAGACTTACAGCCATTCCTTATCTTCTTTGTGGTGAAGGCCCATAGTCACAATAGTCACACTAGTGATTCATATACCCTTGACTCACCTACGGAATCATGCTAAGTAGGTGCTGATTTGACAAATTGAACATAAACCTTTCCTATCTACCTGAAAATAATGAATGAATAAATGCACAGAAACATTTTAAAAATTATTTGTCAGGGAAGGATTAAAATGTTTTGTGGTAATGTCTTATCTTACCTAATCACAATATAATAAATTATTGATAATAAAATATTTGCATGTATGCAATCAACAATGAAAACTTCATGTTAAGCACAACAGATACTGGAATTGTCAAAAAGCCATGGAACAAACATTTTGACCTCAGTTAACATACTGTATATTTAGTTACCCATATTACCAATTAGTGCCTATATGTATCTGTACGATCAATTATCAGGCAGGATCTGTACGATGAATGATCAAGCAATGTCTATAAACAAACATTCTTGCTTATGTAACTCAACACAACCTGGAAAAATGAATAATACATTAGCTGCATTACCTGATGAAGGGCTAAAAATTGGCTAGTCGAAACTGGATCAAATTGTCCAAAGCATTCAACCATTTCCAAACTAGCAGGACCAAGTACATTGGTAATATTATAGCTGAATGCAATACCCATACACTGTAGTAAAGCTTCACTGCACTGAGAAAGATATTTCTGAGCCAACCTAAGTTCCTTCTAGATGATAAAAATAGAAAGGTTTATATTAAAATATGCCTTAATATTAAATATTCATTAAATGTATACAGATTATTTTTGTGTTAGAAAAATAAATATTATTTTTCATGGTCAATAATGTTTTTCTCCTTTTTTAGACATTTATTATGTTCAAAATATGCAAAATAGATTAATTATTCAGCAGATGCCACATTTGTTATACAGTATTAAAACATAAATGTTTTAAGAAAATACCTTCCTTAATATAAAACATGTAGTACATTTTAGCAAAACTATACTTAAATTCCAGAGAATAGGAGCTGCTCAGAACAAAGGAATTTTCAGTCAATTTTCAAAACAGTTGTTTCCATTTACAGTAAATTATATTTAATACAAATAAAACCACAATTTTCTTAATTTAGTTATTACATCAAGTTATCAATTAACAATATAAACTGTATATCTCCTCCTTCTAGTGTGCTTTGAGTTGCAGTAGTTAACACAGATCAGCTCAGCATACAGCTTAAATGTTGTAAGAATTTTACAGATGTTTTATGACAGAAGTTATCTACTTGTTGCCAATCTGCAAAATGTTACATTCCTTTAAAAAGGCATGTCTGTGCAGCAAAAAGCTGCTACATGCTGGATCAATGAAAATCTTTAAAGGGGAAATTACTTCTACCTGGGAGCTCAATCAGAATCATAGAATCATAGAATCTCCCAAGTTGGAAGGGACTCATAAGGATCATCGAGTCCAAATCCTGGCACCACACAGGTCTACCCAAAATTTTAGACCATGTGACTAAGTGCACAGTCCAAATGCTTCTTACACTCCAACAGACTTGGTGCAGTGACTGCTTCCCTGGGGAGCCTGTTCCAGTGTGCAACCACCCTCTCAGTGAAGAACCTCTTCCTGATGTCTAGCCTAAATCTCCCCTGCCTTCAGATTAACACCATTCCCGTGGGTCCTATCACTGGTGACTAAGGAGAATAGATTGACGCCTTGCTCTCCACTCCCTCTCGTGAGGAAGTTGTAGACCGCAATGAGCTCTCCCCTCAGCCTCCTCTTTTCCAGGCTGAACAGGCCAAGTGACCTCAGTCGCTCCTCACACGTCTTCGCCATCTTTGTAGCCCTCCTCTGGACACTCTCCAACAGTTTCATGTCTTTTTTGTACTGTGGTGCCCAGAACTGCATCCAGTACTCAAGATGAGGCTCCCACAGAAGCTCCCACAGCATGTATTGAGATGCAGGACAGAGACACAAGAGAGGTAGAAAGATGGGATTTTCTGGGCATTTTGGAGATTCTCATTTTTAAGATCAAATTTATGTTACAAACATTTTCATTACCATTTCAAACAGAACTGATAAGGTAAGAAAATTATTTTTTTAAACTACTAAAACATGCCCAAATACCTTTAATTCCTGTACTTTCCTCCTATACTTATCAAACCGACACTTATTAGACAGTAAACTGATGTCTGTCACTTCCTGTTCATTGCATTCTCCTGAAATCAGGAAAGGTTTAGTGATGTCCAATTTAGCTTCTTCCTACTCATCACAGCAGGGAAAAAAAAAAAAAAAAAAGTTAAACATTACATCATTACATCAGGTACAGGTGGCTTCATTTCTTTTGTGAATATTCAGGTGAAAATGAAACCCATGTTAAAAGATATCATATCACTACATGAATTCCTCGATGGTGATTTAGCAATACTATCAGGCATCAAAATTTCTTAATAAGTTATGATGACAATATTAGATTTTTGATTTTCTGGTCTTTCTTCCTCCGTTTATTTCTTATGAACACTTCAATCCATCACTAAAATTGATTGACTCAATCAACATTCATTTTCTTACATGGCGTTCTTACTGCAACACAAAAGGAAGTTATAAACCTGAGCATTTCAAATACAAGTCCTTACTCTTCTTCCATGGTTACAAAGACAAACCTAACAAGCCCTTTAAGCCCTTCAAGAATTTTTTAATCTCTCCTGAAAATTTTGGAATTATCATATATCAGGAGTAAGTAAAAAAGTAATCTACATAACAATGGCATGTTGACAGAAGCATTTTTTTCTGAAATTCCTTGGTTCAGCAAACATTTTTCTTATGGCTTGTATGCAGTATGTAAAATCCAGAATAAAGAGTATTCCTATACAAGTGCATTTAGAAGAAAATACTGTGGTAGACAAACTTTACACACAAAAGCTAATTTCTATGTAGAGAAGAATGCATACCATAATGTTTGGCTTCCAGTAGATTTCTGAATGTACAGGATCTATGTTAATGGCAAGTAAATGAAGACATTTTCCAGTGAGGTACAGGCATTTGGATTTGATGTCAGGGCAGCCTTTACAAAGATTCTGTATGTTTGCTAACTGAGCCAGTGTAATATGACCTATAGTGTACTCCATATGCTTCCAATCCTGGTAAAATATGTAGTCATGTTTATTTGCTCATATATACCCACACATACAGAAACATACTTTTAAAATATATATATATACATGTGTGTACACACAAGAACATTTGTTAAATCCAATCAATTTTAACAACAAAATAGCTGCATCTAACAGATACACAAATTCATTACCAATTGATTAAAAAAAAAAAAAAAAGTACACTAACGTATATAAGCAAATGACAAACAAATCTGAGAAAGAGTAAGGGGTAAAGGGGATACCAGAGAGAGTACTGGGGCTGCTACGTTTATTGTAGTAGCATTTCCTACTGTTGTTGTCAGAGGTAGAATAATGGGCAAGAAATATTGCTCTGTTCCAGTGGAGCACGTCTTGTTTTCTAAATCATCAGCTCAGTTAAGCAGTTCTGCTTAAAACCATTTAAAAAAGACCGTATTTTTAAAAAGCCCAATTATGAAGCCTCAAGTAATTTCCCTGTAACAATTAGTTGTTTTTAAGTCTTCACATTTAAGAAACAGAATTTTTCTTAAAAATATGAACAAATAATAACAACAACAACAAATGCACCAAAAAAAACCACTAGAACTTTCTTTGCTGCAAAACTAAATGAATGGCCTGAGAAGCCCCTTCCTCAGTAGTGGAAGTTCTACTACAGAAAACAGCCCCGGTAAAGTTTGTTATACCTTTATATGCAAATCACAAGAATAATATGTTGTGTTACCTGTTCTGTTGCATTATCTTTAGTAGTTTCTCCACAGAATGATTCTGCAATTCTATGGAATGATGTTTTTCCCACTTTTTTAAGCTTTTTCTCAGTAGTAACAACTTGAAAAATATCCAGAAGAATTTCCACAAGGTTTAGCTTCCTGTTACCTAGTTGCCTCATTAATGGTATGCTAGTATTTGTATTCTGAAATACAGAAGAAAGGAAAGTACAGTTTTACTTCCAAATATGTTTGCAAAGTTAGCTGCTAAGAAGTTAGAATGTTCTATTTCTTTTAACTAAAGAAGCAAAAGTTTTAACATTATTGCCTCAATAGATCATAGATATGGCTATGTAACTTAACATAATTTAAGAGTAATTTAATTTTCAAAGATAAATCTTAAATACAATACAAGGCAATGAAAGTAGCTGCTTAGAACAAGAGTGGCTGGATTTCTGCTTGTCATGTTTTATGTACCCAGTACAAATATCTAATTATAAAGGCATTAAAAATGTGTACATAAAAACAGAATTTTATAATTGCTCATTTTGGTAACAGTCTTTAGAAGCAACACAAGAATACTTTAAAAAAGGCAAAGCAGAAAAAAAGCTAGATGCTAGAGTATAATAACAGTACACACTAAGCAAAGTAGATTGCAGGCTGTCATTACCCAAAATACAGTATTTTAAAGACAAGTTTTCTTTATTTACATAACAGTCAATGTAAATGTTTTTCTCCTCAGGAATACATTTTATTGTGAGTAGTTTAAACCTGTCAGGTCTTTAGAGGATAATTTATAATTTCATCAAAATATCTCCAAGTTTAGATTTTTTCCTTTTGTAGCTTTTAGATAAATTTTAGAATTATAGACAATTGACAAAATAAATCTTCTAATTTCTTTCTTCTTCCTCTCTTAAACTGTAAATGCTTTGGGCATCAGAATGTTCCCTTCTGTGTTCATACAACGCCCAGCAGATAATCTCATCTGGGGCTTCCACAAATCATCCAAAAGCAAACAAATAGTAGAACTAAATTAGATTTATCTTCTTAAGTAATAAACACACACACATATATATATATATATATATATATATCCATCCATCCATCCATACCTCATTAACTGTAATTAAGCTGCAAACATTATGAAACACTTCTTCTGCTTTGGATACTGCCATCTGAGCTAAGTTATAAGCATCTAGACAGTGACTATGTTTTTCTTCTTCATTTCCTTCCTGCTTGGCAATCATCCTGAAAAAAAAAACATAGAACCAAAAAAATAATGTAAAAAAGTATTTATTTTTACAGTATCAACAATATTGAACATACATGATAGATAAAACACACTTTTGTGTGTTTGTTTTTTATATATTCAAATAGTAAAAGTAAATGTTCACACATTATTTTTTTCAAGGGGTTATTCCTGGAACTGTACTACTGCAACGTAAAGAGATTTTAATAAATAAAATAACAGCAGATAATACTCCAGTGTATCTATTCACCAAGAACAAAATTCCAGAACAGCTAGTTATAATACATATCTCAGTCATTATAATATATACTGTATATTCTGGAAACAGCTTAGAGTGAAGGCATACTGTGTTTTGCACCAGAATTTCTAGTAAAACATTTCAACAGCAATAATTGTAAAAGCCTATAGATACTTGAGAATGATTGGCATGGTTGCCCAAATGCCTTTACAAATGGAAAGACAAAAAACTGTCTTAGAGACCTTGATACTTTGTTTTGCTCAAAGACAGTACAAAAAACAGTAGACTAGGTAAAATTAACTTTGCCTTCAGTGGAAAAGATTTTTGATTCTGAAGTATTTTCTGAATATAGAACACATTTGGAATACAAATATACACCTAATATCCAGATATAAAAGCTATAAATATTATCTGCTCTTTTCTATCTTAGACTACAATAGTGTAAATAATATACTTTCTAGATTAGTTAAACTTAAATACAATTTTTCAGCGTAGGTATAATCTTACCTGTGAATATTTGCACGTTCCAGCAAAATCTCAGCACTGCAGTTTTTATGCCCATAATTAAGGAAGTCTTCCTCAATCTGAATTAATTTATTGTAACATCCCTGTAGCATATGTGGCAACTGACAAGGCTCAGTATTAATAGTCATACAATTTTGAGCAAAATGTATCTCAATAAGTGCTTTCCTAGGGATAAAAATTATGTACAGGATGGCAGTCAGAAAGCACAGGCTGTATGTATTCCTCTCTGTCTTCCTTTAAATTATAATAAACATATAAGAAGCCTCTGAATTCTTTAAATTAATATTCTACAAATGATAGTAGGTCCTGAAAAATATCATAATTTCAGATTAGAACAGAGGTGTCAGTTGTTCCATGTATCTAATTTTTCAAACTACCTAGGCCTAGTCAGTTTTCTCAGCATAGCTGAAATGAGGAAACTATTAGTCTTCCCTTTCTAATCCAGAAGTTTAGCATTTCTGGAAAGAAAAGGAAATGTAGATGTTACGTCTTTCTCTCTTTTCACCTACACATTTTAAGCAATCTGTACTTGGATTTCAATATCACAAAAGTTATTGTTTAGTTTCACCATAAAAAGACTTCTTGGATAATGGTGAAGAAAAAAGTAGGTCAATACTGCGGTTTATGAGTGTTGTGGAAATATCTGAATGTTGTGGAAATATCTGCAACAGTGACCTCTGCACGGGCAAATGTATCTCAGTCCTTTGGGTAGCCTACACCTCAAACTATGCCTAAAACATTGTGGTATCTGAACTAGCTTACTAACTTACCAGGTAATAGGACTCTGTACAAGAATAAAGAAATTGGAAAGGAAATTTAAACAAACAAACAAACAAACAGAATAAGCAGAATTACTTGGAAGAAAAATATTTGAGAATCTTCCGAATGCACTATACTAAAATGAAGGTGAGTGACAAAACTAGTATTTACCTGCAGCTGGAGGTATATAGTGGAGCATAGTGGAGGCTGGATATATGTTAATAAAAAGACAATTACCTGGCTTCAAGGGATGCAATTATAAAACCCAACTCAGATTCTCTGTTAGGTCTCTTCAGTAAGGTAGATCTAAGTACATATACAGTGTGTTCCAGTATCTTACAAGCCTGCAGGTAACATCAGAATTTCACTTTAAATGTTTGCTGTTAATATTAAACATTAATTTAGAAAGCTTATATTTTGTATAGAAAATGTTAAATATCTTTCCCTAATATTCCCAGAGACGGCTGATTTTTGGCAACTGTATGCAATTCTAGAAAGTATACGTTGTGATTGTATTTAGGTATTTCGCTATGATTAAAAGATTGAAGCACATACACACAAGGAAAGGATAAAAGAGTTTGGCCTGAAGACAAAGTTAAGAGGTGCATACTACTGCTGCCCTCTTTTCTCTAAGCACACCATGCACAGAAGATGGAGCCAGACTCATCTTGAAGTCCCTAGCTGGTAAGTGAGAATGCCCCTTTGATGATGCTCAAAACCTCATATATAGATTTGTCCTTATTAAAGGTTTTAGTTACTACAGTCATGTTCGTTAGCCATGTAGACAAAAAAAAAAACAAAAACAACGTATACTACATTAACAGCCATACTGGTAAACCCACAGTAAACACCTGCCCCCACTGGTAACTAGGTATTTTGTCTTTCCAAGACAAAATGTGAATTCACCCAAAGCCAAAAAAATCTCTCTGTACAGGAAAGACTTGCATGTAATATCAATAAAGGACAGAGCATCACGGACACAACAGAACTATATCTGTGCTGAAGCTCATGGAAGTTAAGGGCTGAACAGTAAATGGGTATTTTAATGTTAAGGGTAAAATAAGAAAATGTTTTTAATAAATATATGTATTACAGTAGTATCTTTCAGGCTCTAAAAATCAGTATTTGAAATGTAACTACATACTGGGAAACAATACTAAAAGTTAGAATCTTTATTAAATATGGAAAACAAACACATGTCAACTGTTTACGGTTTACAAAGGATCTTATCCAAGAGAATTGCATCCCTGACATTTAGTTACACATACTAGAGTACTGTTGTTCTTATTTCAATAGATGCATATACAACCTAACATTAAAAAAAATTATACTTCTGTGGGGACAGTCTCATTCCTACTAGCATGCATCTGTTTGGAATTCGTAATTAATGTTTGTTGAATGCACAGCCAAGCAAACAACATTAACTGCATTTAACACCTAATTTTGTACTGAAATGCCAAGGGCATAAAATTTCTCTTCATTGAAAGTGAGGTACAGCTGCAGAAAAGTAAACAATATTTCCATACCGATCTCCGTTTTTCTTCCCCCTCTTCCTCTAGAATTGCCTCTATTAGACTAACAGTGCTGTTGTACCAAAACTGTTCATTTCCTCCTAGAAGCTGCGCTTTCTCAAGAAGTGCTTTAGCTTGTCTGTGTTTTTTTTCCAGGTTAGCCAAAACAGCCAATAAATACAAGCACCTTGACGCATCATATGGAGTCCTCAATTCCTAGGAAAAAAGATACATTACCTGTATATGAAAGAACCACTACCACTATTCATATTTATTTATATTCAGATTTTAGATAAAACTTATGAATAGGGTCAGAAATAAGAATTGAATAGTATTTCTTCATTTACTTGTAGAATTTGTTAGTTACTTTTTATATTACTTGTCCTTTTTCAAAAGCACAAAGTGTCTACTATGAACCAAAAACTTCAAATCTTCAAATATAGTTTGTATTTCTTTGTTCCCACACCTTCTACCCCACAGAAGTCAAATAAGCAGTTTTTCTTCTATTATTTGACACCATAGAATCATCTAGGTTGGAAAAGGCCTTCAAGATCATCAAGTTCAACCATCAACCTTACCTACCAAGTCCCACCACTTAAACATGTCCCCTAGTGCCATATATGCATACACCTGCTGTCATTTGTCTGTATATGATGAAGGAATTAAATTTTTTTTAGCGAACTGGGATCTAGATACTAGAGCTCCAGTAAATTTACAACACTATTTTATGCTACTTAAAAAGTATATACTAGTAGTATACATGATACTAACATACAGCATACTAAAGATAGTATACTGGCATGCAGACATATAGCATAAAAAATACTATAGAAAAAAAATGTATCATTAAAATACATTGTCCTCCCTGATGTCATCTGAACTTTTCTCAATGTACAATACTAAATTGATGCTTCAATAAAATAAATATATTATTTGTTAATATATGATTCCATATATTAAAATCATATAAATCATTGAAATCACATTATATATTTAAAATATTAACCTTTTAAATATAAAAATATTAATAATAAATATTATATAATACAATGTGTATAGGATATATCATATATAATATGTATAATGTATATAATATGTAATTAGTCATAAGTATTAAATTGAAATGTTAAAATATTAAAGTTATATTTACATTATTAAAATTTTAGCTTTATTCATGCTTAACATACTTCAACAGTTTTTACTTACATCAGCAAAATTAGTTAGTGGAATAACAGTATATTTATATAATTATATTTTTTTTAATTAAAGCAATTACAATAATTATGCAACTGTAACCTGCATAAGCAGGAAGAGAGCTGTAGTACAGAATACGAGTTGTAGGAAGAATATTTTTAATATAAAAACTTCACATTAAAGAGATTAAATGGCTTAGTTTGGTGGAACACAGGGACACTTTAAATCAGATCTGCCAGAGTTCTAAGTCATAATTTCTGCATAACTGGCTATCACTAAACATAATAACATTTAATAAAACATGTTATAAAACGTGTTTATAAAAATGTAGCACTAAAATCACAATAAAATACTAAGTGATATAATTAGATTAAATGGTGAGCGGATGGAGATAAATGCCGTATCTCTCTTATTAACAAATCTTGAACATACGTAAACTACCTACACAAAGAAAGTTTGAACATAACTAGATGTTCCAAGGGTCACTGCAAAGCAGGGAGAGATGCTAGCACTATTTCACAAGTTGAAATAATCTTCAATAATCAGAAAGTTGGACTTAAGTTTCATATATTTAAATCTATTTATATTTTCAACTTCAATTGGTTTTTGCTTGGTCAGTTTTCTTTATTAGCACTATGAATGTTCTGGTTAGTTTCCCTTACTTTAATGAATAACAATGCATTCTCAGTTTAACAGTATTTTTATTTCTGCTTTAAAAAATATATCCCAGCAGTTACTTGTTTTTCTATTTGATTATTATTATGAGAAATGACTACATCAAAATTAACATTTTTCCTATATGTTATATTAATTTTTGTTTTTCTGTTTTATTTCTGATGTACCTGAGTTGCAGCATGGGCCTCTGAAAGCAGTAGTCTTGCTGGCTGATACAAACCTAGCTGAATTAGCACTTCAGCTTTTTCTATCCATAAGTAGGGGAAAGAAAGTGCACTCAGTCCTTTGCCTGTTATTGCATTTAACTCAAAAATCTGAAAAATAATAAAATATTAGACTGTTATAAATTTTAAAACTAAGCTATATGAAATACAAACTGTTATTAACTATTATATCCAGTCCCTGATATATCTCACAGTCCAGCTCTATTTTGTATTTTCTCAAAATTTTGAAGTTGTTTTATAAGACAAACAGGTTTACTGTGAGTTTTGGACATTTGTAATATGCAAAAGGTAGTTAACTCATAAATTTATACTATTACAATTAATTTTAGGACTGATTAACTACTTCAGATCTGCTACTGTAAGGAAGTAATTGACTCTTACTAGTAACTTTAGTAACTAGCAACTTGCTTTTGCTCCTCAGCCATTTTCATTGATTTGTTTAGTCCCAAATTCCATTTGTAGAAAAGTGGCTTTTCTTTGTATAAATACTGATTCAATTCTTGTTACACAATATAGATAATATGCCAGGCAAACCCAGCTCACATTCAGCCGATGACTGCCAGCAGAATTTAAGTAGTATGCACTTTTAATTAACTTTTTGTGTGTGTTGAATTACTTCTCAGGTATAAAATTATTTTAAAACAATGTAGGAAGTACATTAAAATCAAAAGGAAAGAGTAATTTATTAAGGAAATGGGAGTAGAAATAAAACCTTTTTCCCTGAAGCGAGGATATTTTCATCCTTGCTACCATTCAGCTGAGCACTCTCCAAGAATGTTTTTCTTTCTTCTGTCTCAGCATGTATTTTTTTTTCCTTTTTCAGTGCAATCTCTTGCCTACACCTAAATTGTAACAAAGAAAAAATTAATTCGCGTATGTTTTAGATGTATTTCATAATGAAATATTAGTGTATTAGGCAGCTTTACCACACACTCACTCTGTATATAGAGTCCCCTATATAAATTTGTATTAAGAGATCATTTTTTAAATACCTTTCTTTTCCTGTCAACACTTAGTAACTGTAGGGAAATAAATACGTACGTACATATATACATTAAGCCTATGTATGTAGAAATACATACATTACTTGTTCTAATTCACTGATGTATGCTTCTCCAGCAGCTTTCTCATGATATGAAGATGCCTGACTAAGTTTTAGGTCAGAACATATCAGGGCAATTCTAAGGGGAAAACAGAAAAAGAAAAGAAAAAAAAAGGAAGAAATGTTTAAGAAACAAGAATCTTACAAAAGTTGTTTCATATAAACACATTAAAAGCATATAAACGCATTAAAAAGAAGAGCATATATTCCATATTTTTCAACCTTGCTTTCATATGTCTTAACTAATATGGGTAGTAACAAACATTTTTTTAAAAAATATAGGTATATTTGAAATTACCTATTGAAGAGGTAAAAGTATGAAAATAGCATTTTTAATATGGTCTTATTACAACATGCAAAAACCACAGGCATATGAGCTAACCGGCTGCACTACATTAGTAAAGAATCACCTATTCGTGTATATCTATCAGATCATATATGAAAAACAGGTCACGAATAAAATAAATAAATAACGAAATAAAAACAACTCTTGAGGCATTAAGAAAAAAATTTATCTGAAGAAGCTTCATTGCAAATCAATTTCGTATTAGTAAACCACTTCAGTCTTGTGAGACAGTAACTCGGTAATCAATTATCCAGATGAGCACACGTCCATTTGTATACAGAAATGGATGTTTCTACATTTGTCAACTCTATTATGTCAAATCAGTTTCTAGCATTTTAAAAATAGATTCTATGGCATTTCAGAAACTATTGGGAATAAAGCTAGTATTAATTATTGCTGATAACTTAATTATTAAGCCATTATTATACAGTACACTTCTGAAGTGTGATAAAATGTTTTAATTGATCAGCAATAACTCACCCCTGCATGCATATTAAATATTTTTGTTTTAAAAAAATCAGGGCTTAACATCCATAACGATCAAGAATTTTGGTCACAAAAGCAACTCTGGAAAAGAGAATGACAGAGCTAACTGGGGATACCTATTTGGGTTCTGAAGTAATATATTTTTGATGCAAGATGGGAGCCTTCCTTTCGAATATTTAAAACATAATATTTTAATTTAATTTTGTTTGGACTCCTTTCAGTTAGGTGACAATAAGACATTACAAAAATTATTCACATGAAAGTGGCTTGAGATCCCAAATCTTGTATATCTTTCCTCAAGGAGATGATATTTAGTAACTGATTTTCTGGCTTTAATGCCACAAGCAAAACAATTCATCAAAATACCCTATTAAAATGAAATGAATGAATGAAATGAAGTGAATGAAAAAAATAATTTAGAAAATTACAAATATAAAACAAATCACAAAAAGCATTGTTTACTATTTAGTGAAACACTGATGGACAGTCCACTTCATTCTGTTTCTCTTTTATTTAAAATAAATAGAGAATACAAACCGAAGGTGATAGAGATCGGACAGACTTCTACATTCCACAACTTCATTAGCAATAACTTCAGCTAGCTGAAAGATGGGAAGTATCAAGTGGGGGCAAAATATTTGCTGTAGTTCTTGAGCTAAAACGTCTATAAAATGCAAAGTGCATGTCTGAAAAAAAAAATAATTTTGTAGAAAATATATTTTAAATTACTGATTAAATATTAAGTTCTGAATGCTACTAAAAAATATAAACCAACTTTCAAGCTGAAAAAGCAGCTACATACACACGAATACAGCAAATTTACTCTGTAGGTTAAGTTCATTTCAAAATGCAGAGATAGACTTACACTTTGAAATATTAAGGAACGGAATGACACAAAAGTATTTCTGACAGCTGTCTGAACATACTCTTTATCACAAATACAAGAAAACTAAAATGGTACATAGGTCTCCACTATTCAATTTTTCCCTTAAATAAGAGCTCTAGAATTTTGAGGAGTAGACTCACAGGTTTTGTGAAATTATTCCAGTTAATACCGTAACTATTTGTTTTCTGTTTAAAAGTATTTCTAACTTCATTGGGACAGTCATAATGAGCCCATTCTTCCACATTTATTGGTAAGGTATCAACTGACTCCTTCCTTTTAGGCTGCTCTTTCACAAAAGATTCTTCAACCTGTAATTTAAAATACAGCCATTCATGAGGCCCGAGTTGATATTTTGTTTGGTATTAAATTTTTAGCTAACATAAAAAACTTACTTGTTTAGTGTCTTTTGAAGTTTTGTCTCTTTTTTGACCTCTAGACTGGGGGTTCTGCAAAAAAGCAGTATTGTAACCAATGCAGCAAACAAAAGAAAAGTATCTGTACATTTATGACCTGCCAAGACCATACAATCAGAAGTGAAAATATAAGAGTCAGAGA
The DNA here is from genome assembly GCF_964035555.1 of Netta rufina. Taxonomy (NCBI): domain Eukaryota; kingdom Metazoa; phylum Chordata; class Aves; order Anseriformes; family Anatidae; genus Netta; species Netta rufina. Next base: position 37,675,883 of record NC_140130.1, read on the forward strand.
AAAGTTCTTCACAAAATACAAGAGTTTTTGTAGGAAAGCACTTAAGTTATTTAACAGACAAGCACAGGGAAATATCTGTTATGAAGAGACTATTGATTTTATTTAATAGGAACAGGGTTCTTACTTGTTTCTCTTCCTTTTTGTCCTTCTCTTTCTTAGGAGCAATTGTTGGCTGTGCATCCTGAGGAGCTGTAAATTGTGAAGACTTTGATAATGCTCCTATAATATGTCCTGATGCTGACAATGATACCTAGATGAGAAAATAATTAGAGTGTTGGGTTTTTTTTGTTTGTTTGTTTTTCCTGGAAATTTCTAGTAGTAATAATTATTCATTGTAAATCACTACCTACTAAAAATTGTCATACACCATGCTTTTTTACATAAGAGCTTTCTTCACAAAACAAGAAAATTCAAAGTATCCTAGATGCTGGCATTATTTGTACAAGCATTTTGGAAGATCATGATAATGCATGTAAGCAGCTTAACTGTCAGATGACATCCTATCCTCCCTGGATCTATAATAAAGCTACTTGGGTGGTTGGGCACTGGAACAGGCTCCCCAAGGAAGTGGTCAAGGAACCGAGCCTGCTGGAGTTCAAGAAGCATTTGGAGAATGCTCTCAGACACATGATCTTATTTTTATGTTTATCTATTTATTTATTGGGTGGTCCTTTGGGGACCCAGGAGTTGGACTCAATGATCCTTGTTGGTCCCTTCCAACTCAGATATTCTATGATTCTGTGATTTGACTTTTTTAATCTATATGGTTGGAAATTAAATTCCTACTTTAAACTACTAGTCTAGATTGCTTAGTCCTCTATAAATAGAGACAGAGGATCAGGGGTTCAAATGAATCTGGAAGACTGAAAATATGAAAGAGCCACTTTATTGTACTTTTGGAGTGGTCTTCTATATTGCGTCCAGTGAATGTGATATAACAGAAATTTCTAAATATTTAAACATATGAAAGCATCCAGAGAAAGTTCCTCGCATGTACAATAACAACACTTCTGATCTTGCCTAAAGCATAGAAACACGTATTAATCTGAGAAGATGAACGTATTTCATTAGAGTTATCTAGAGTAGATGAAAAAATATCACCAAAAAAAAATAATACTGGATGCTGCACAACTTCTGCAATGCCACCCATAGCATTAAGACTGTTTATATGAAGATTTGTGGCATTACTATTATCAAGTATAGATTTAGTGCTTTCGAAGATTTACTCATATTTAACATATAATAATAATCCTATGATTTTTGCTATAATGCTCAATTAGCCATTTAAATTGTGCATTCATATCAATGAGAAATCAAATACACTTGTTTGATTTGAAATGCTGTAGCAATGAAAAAGCGATTGAAGAATAATATTTAATGAAAACTGCCTGTCTATAATTTTTTTTCTTAACATGTAACAAACAAATCAACACTTTAATTTATTTTAACTACATCAGATGATTCCATTTAGTTGAATCATAGCCACTTTAAATCCATCTAAGTGACAGTCTAAGTCCCCTCCCTCAGAACTGTCACCAATGTCTTCAGTGTGTATTCTGATGCTAGTGAGATTCTTTAACTAATTAAAAATACAAAATTTTAGAAACACAAAAAAATCACAAGAAAAGAATGACTGCATTCCAAAGAAAAAATGGGCCACTGTTTTTATCCTTAAATGTCTGTTCCCTATTTACCTGAGAGAAATAATTTTCTTGTTTAATCCTAAACCTGAGAAAATATACTAATTATAGCATAAAATTGGAAACAGTAAAGACATAGCTAAACTGTCAAATGAGTAGTTGATACCGCAGTAACACTGACAGTTAAAAATATAATGGCCACATTATAACTTAATATCATATAATCTCACCTGCCAGATACGGATAACACAAGCATATGCCATCAAACAATGTTGCTGATGAAAAGGAGAACTATGACCAGAAACTACAGCCATTAAAGTCTGTGCTCTAAACAAAGCTTCCAATTGTTTAATATTAGTCAAATTTTCCAAATTGATTTGGGGCATGACATCATTTCTTCCAACATCTATCTTCAGATTTTCCATAGGCAATAATTTTTTAATAGATTTTTTTTCTGTTAAAAACGAAAAAATAACATGCCTATATTTGTATCTATAATAGTATTTTTAAAATTATTCAAAAGTTAAATTTCTAAATTACAAATAAAATCAGAAAAAAAAAGGAAAATCATCTACTGAATATGTTCTTCTCATGGTAATGTAATGCTACTTGTACTGTGTTTTAAATTAATAGTGTAACAATTATGCATATTAAATGACAGAAGTTCAACACTGAAATGAAATACACAACAGACACTTTAACTATGTCTTATATGTCTTATTTAACAGGACACAGTTCCTGCCAGATAACCTACGTGGCTCCTCTCCCTGGGGTCACAGCTCCTGCCAGGAGCCTGCTCCTGTGCAGGCTCTCCACAGACTGCAGCTGCCTGCAGGGCACTTCCACCTCCTCTGGAAGCTGCAGAGTAGATATCTGTTCCAGTGTGGTCCTCCATAGGCTACAGGGGCAAAACCTGCTTCACTACTGGCCTGCAGGGGAATCTCTGCTCCAGTATGTGGAGCATCTCCTCCTCCTCCTTCTCTGACTTTTTAGCATCTACAAAGTTTTTTTCTCTCACATTTTTCTTACTGCAGTCTCTCACAGCTGCCACACAGAGGTGTGTTTTTTTTTTTAACCCTCTCCTATCTTATGCAGAGGAGCAAACAGCATTCTTCATTGTCTCAGCTCTGGACAGTAGTGGATACCTTTTGGAGCCAGCTGGAACTGGCTCTATCTGACACAGGGCAGCACTCGGTCTCTTCTCTAACAGGCCGCCCCTGCAACAACCTACCTCCCTCCCTGCCCCAACCATAAGCATTTTGTGATTTGGTGATGAGCGTAGATCTTTATGACACAACACAGAATTCACAGGTGCTTTTAAAATATCCTTGAACAAATGACAGTGCATTCTGGAGAAAGTACTGCCATGCTGCTGCCATTCTTTGTTTGCTAACTAAGTTATAAATTTAAATTGTCCCTTGCATTTGTTACTGGGAAATTTATTTGAATAATACACACATTTACATACCTTCTTCTTGAGAAGATTGCATAGAAAATTTCATATGTAGCAAGAGACCTACTGCCCAATCCAGAGGTTTAATAACATCATTAAGGGGAAACTGGTTACAGTATAACCATTCAGCAAATTCCATCAGGTAATCAACTTTCTGCCATTCATTTTCTTGTTTCTATGAAAGTGATAAAGGAAGAGTTAGTTTACATCTGGTGGTGTAAACCACTGAACTGATATTCAAAAGTTCAATATAGTCTTAATGGAAGCAAAAAAATAATTTGTCACTGAGCAGTTTCATTTGAATCACATAATCAGAGAGATATATAAAACAGAAAGCAACAGAAAACTCTATCAGTTTATTCTTTGCTTTGTCAAAATTTATTGCAATTAGCTATTCTTAGACTTTTTCTTTGTCAGGACTCAGCTGAACTCTTATGCCCTACCAGAAGTCAACCATACACACTCTTTTGAGGTTCCACAGGGCTTCATTTTAGGGCCAATTCTCTTGTGTTTTTATAAATGATCTGGATGCAGGACTCAAATGGATAATAATTATGCAGATTACACTAAGTTAGCAGGAGCTGTTGACTCCTATGAGGATAGAGAGGACTTGCAAAAAGATCTTGACAAATTGGAGGGCTGGGCAATCACCAACCACATGAAGTTCAATGAGAGCAAGTGGCAGATTCTGTACCTCAGATGGGGCAACCAACCCTGGTTATATGTAGAGACCAGGGGGACAAGAGGCTGGAGAGCAGCCCCACAGAAAGGGATCCAGGGATTCTGGTCAACAGCAAGTTGAATGTGAGTCAACAGTTTGCCCTGGAAGCCAAAAGGGTCAACCATGTCCTGGGGTACATCAAGCATTGCATTGCTAGAGGGTCAAGGGTAGTATTTGTTCCGCTATACTCTACACTAGTGCAGCTCAGCTTGAGTACTGCATGCAGTTTTGGGTACAACAAAGTAAGTAGAGCATAAAACTATTAGAGAGTGTCTGAAGGAGAGCAACAAAGCTGATGAAAAGTCCAGAAGGGAAGTGATATGAGAAGTGGCTGAGGTCACTTGATATACATGTATGTTCAGCTTAGAGAAGAGGAGACTGAAGTGCAGGAGTGGGAGCAGTGGAAAAGGCGCTGATATCCTCTCTGGTGACCAGTGGTAAGACCCAAGGGAATAGCATGAAACTACATCAGGAAAGACAGATTGGATATCAGGAAAAGGTTCCTCATTGAGAAGGTGCTTGTGCACTGAAGTCAAGGCACTGAGCCTGAGAGAGTTCAAGAGGTGTTCGGAAAACGTTGTCAAATATATAATTACTAGTTTAATAGTTAGGTAGCCCTGCATGGAGCCAGGAGTGGGACTCGATGGTCCTTGTAGTTTCCCTTCTCACTAAGGATATTCTATGATTCTCCAACTGAAAAGCAATTTCAAATTTACAAGAAACAATGATCATATATATGGCTTATCTACTCCTTAAATTCTATACTTCTCAATACTTGCTATCTCATTAAACACTTTAAAAACATATTTTTATCAGTATTGGAACTGATAGTAAAAATTCACAAACCTGCAAAGCATTGATTGCATTTTTAAAACAGTTTAACTGTTCAACAATACTTCTGGAAACTGTTACCATATGACGCCAAATACGGGACACATTATCTTCACTTTCACCTGCAAATTTCTGAATTTCCATCATGAAATTACATCCCAATCTTGCCTTCACTGTAGCCAAATGTTTAAAAATCAGACTAGAAAAGGACAAAAAGAATTGCACATTAATTGCATCTGTATCTGTAAAGTAACTTGAAGTGGAATAGATATAGTAGTTCAGTGTAGTGCAGAGATGTGTAAGTTCATAAACTAATATAAAAGGGCATAAATCTTTGAACTCATGTAAAACTATATATAAACAGTAGCCTAGATAATTTAGTTTCCATTTTACATTACGTGTGTTTACAGCTAGAAAAATTATAACTTCAGCTACATTTCGTACTCCTATTTTCTTGGGAAAATTAGATAGTACCTGTATTCAAGTTTTAGAAAACGACATGTACAAATGTTATGAAAAGATTAATGATAAGAAACACTGCCAACATAAGTCTTTTCACTGAAAATACACACATGTGTTTTCTGTTATAAGAATTGCCCGGCTGACCAAAAGGTAGTCATGATTTTATTCTGCCAATGCAAAATAGAAAAATAGTAAAAACAGAACTCAGAGTTTTAGAGTTCTCAAGAACCCAAATGCTTATTTTAATAAAAATAAATAAATAACTTACAGCCTGTGTCTTGTCTGAGGCAAAGCCTGAATAGCTTCATTCAGGACTTTTAATGCTTTTTCCCAATCAGATTTATCAGCATATATGTGGAATAATAACCCATATAAAGAGGTCCTTAATGTCAGATCTTCATCAGCACCTTTGAAGTATATTCAAGTCATTTATTACTATACTGCAGAATTAGAACAATGCTATTACAAAATACAGGTTTTTGTTAGTTTGTTTTTAATTATCATATCAAAACAAGAAAGAACGTGCCTGGCAGAAAGCATCCATCTGATAATCCACTACTTTGAAAATCCTTTGTGAGCCACTGATGCAAAGGCAATGTATCGTTTTTCTCCTAAAAAGACAGTAGGAACAATGAATGCCCTTTATATTTTGGTACATATCTCAAGTAAGCAAACAACCACTGCCTTGCTGGGCTAAACCAAAAGTTATCTTCAGGTATACATGTATGCTTCTCTAGATATGTGAACCAATTTAAAAACTGCTTAGAGTTAGCCTGATCAAGGATCACTGGATACCAGTTCCTGCCTCTTACAGCAGTTACTATAACATATAAAGAAGAATTAGTAACTCTGGAAATAATCAAATACAGAACTTATTTGAAATATTTTTGTCCAAATAATATCAGAAAATCCTATATAGTCTAATTCACAAGAATTACTATTCTTTACAGATATAAAAAGTCTGGGCTCTCTGTGACTGTACACTTCCATTATCTAAATAAAGGTCTTGACTTTTCATATATCTTATTAAGGGTTTGTTCTGAAAATATCCTGTAGCAGCAAGTTATTTATATATACATAATGAAGTATTCCTTCTTACTGGTTTTTTTTTTTTTTTTTTTTTTTTTTACTCTGCAAATAAGTAGACCTTTAGAAATGTCCCTATGAGAAATCACAGTGTTAGATATCCATGCATCATTGGCAAAGTTCCTTTAATTTTACGATCTTCATGTCACTGTATTTCCTCGCACACAGAGTCCTCGCAAATTCTGTCTCCTACACGCTCAAGCAGACCAGTCACCATCTCTGATTATTAGTGATTTATACATGGCTTGAGGAGAAAGGAAAAATAAGTTTTCTATTATTATACTACAGTACTAGATGATCTGAGATGCAGGCTGAGATGTCACATTGGTACCACTGAACTTGAATGCAAAAGTTATTAATAAAACCTTCAAGGTCTAATTCTGCGACCACTGAAATGCATGGGGAAACTCACATCAGCTTCATTGACATTTAAATCAAATCTAGAAAGAGAGAAATGGATCAGCTCTGGGAATTTTGAAGTAAGAACAGTTGTAGATGTGTAGGGATGTTTCAGCAGGAAAAGAAATTTCATGTGATGAGATTTGTTAAAAAATAATTTTGCAGGTAATTTGAATCTGCAGGTGTGAGGAACCTTAATTTAATTCCAACTTTTATGAGTTTGTCTTTTAAGGCCTATTATCATTCTTACTGGAAGTGACAGATTTTTTCTGTCACTTTATCTTTTTTTGATTATTTTCTAAGCATTCCCTTTTGTGAGCCTCACAAAGTGCAACACTACACACATCCAGACCGTAAATTATTTTGAAGAAAACAGCTGCAAGTTTGTCAATTGCCTAGAACCAGAAGAATCACCAAATGGAAAACAAGTATGTGATTCCTTGTTGTGTCTGAATGTGTGCTGTGCAAATGAAGATTAGAAAGCATTTACGTGTTTATGACAAGACCTTTTCCTTTTAGGAAAGATATCTTGAAGTATGCACACAGCTTCAGAACAAAGCAAAACTTTTCTTTATCATCAGTACCAATCACTAAACACATGCATAGTTAACAATATTTATTAGCTATTCTTACCTGTTTATTTTCAGATTCTGCTTTCATTATATTCTTAAGAATTATTTCAGTAGGTTCTTTAAACTGTTCTCTGTCATGTGGAAAACCTAGCAAAGGTAAACATGCGTTCCAAAAGTGTCTCGCTGCAAACATTACAAGGGAATAATTTCCAGCTTCACCTGCATATCTGAAGAAAACAAATTACAGCTTAACGAAGGAAAAAACCTCACCGGTGGTACATATAACAAAGATACAGGATTTTACTTCCGCAAACATCATCTGTGGTTTACCTTATCTAGACAACACTGTATCTCAGCAATGAGGGTATTCATACAAAATATATTTTCTATTTTTATATACAAAACACCTCCATACATCCAACAGAAGGAATATTAAACAAGTGTTTGTACTGTATTCCTGTGTAACTTTAACTGAAGTGAGACCTAATTTTAAAAGTTAGTAGAAACCTACGTGAGAGGTTCTTCGGAATAACCTACTTTTTTTTTTCTTTTCTTCCTATTATGTTAATTTCTCGTTATAAAAGCATCACACACACACAAAAAATAAACAAACAAACAAACACAACTCTTCATTCCTATGGATTTTGCAAAGTACAGAATCACTGTAAAATATAAATATACTTCAAATGCCTCTACTTGCATGCAAATTGTTTTGAGCACATTCCATGCAAATGTTACTTTTAATTAATAAAATATAATAATTTTCCAGACTGTAATACAACAGTAACACACATGAGTGAGCAAAATCTTTAGAATTTAGCTAAAAATTATGGATTGGTATTAAAAAAATCAACTAATTAATACTCTTACTATTTTCATAGAATTATAAAATATCCTGAGTTGGAAAGGACCCACAAGGATCATCGAGTCCAACTCCTGGCACCACACAGGAGCACCCAAAAATTCAGACCATATGTCTAAGAGCACAGTCCAAACACTTCTTAAAGCCTGACAGGCTTGGTGCCGTGACTACGTCCCTGGTGAGCCTGTTCCAGTGCACGACCATCCTCTCAGTGAAGAACCATTTTCTGATATCCAGCCTGAACCTCCCCTGTCGCAGCTTAATCATTTTTGAATCAGGCAATCTGTCATTTTCTCCCAAAATTTCACAATGTTTAGACTCTATCTGCTCACATGCTGTATATATTAACACTAGACTTACTAAGTTTTTGCTCACCACTTTGTGTCCCTTTTGACATTTGTTGAGCTATTTGTATATGTCCACTCCCCAAAAAAAGTGCTTGTCATGGTATGTAAATTGAAAAAATATGGATTTGTCTGTTCACAACACAACATAACTGTAGAGTTCTGCTACGCTGGCCTTTCCAACTTCTTTCATCACTCTCTTTTTAATTATTAAGGAAAAAAAATGATACTGCTAAGGGCTTCACATCAGCCATCACATTTTCATCCTCTAACAGTTTCAATTGCCTACTTTTTTGCTTTTTTTTTTTTTTTTTCCCAAAAAGCAAAGAATTTAAAAATCAGGCATTATCCATCTGTGTATCACCTTCTTCCTATTTATTACTTAAAGCAATCTTTCCACTTCGGTTTCTAAACTGATAAAATTTATTTTAAATTTACCAAACTGCTAAATTCTGTCAAATCTTTTGTTAAGCATTTCAACTCTCAACTATTTTGATTTTTTATCAGTCTTGGGAAAGAATGGTGATCCCCAAATCTATAAATCAATTTTTTTGTCTGCTTTGTATTAGTCCCCTCTTAAAACAAAACCTACCTGGCACTCTGAGCAAAGGCTTTTGATGCGGCTATACGCAAATGTTTTTGTCCAGCCAAATTTTCCATTATACTCTTTCCTTGGATACAGGCAGCAATACTCAACATTTCTTGCCTCGCTGTGTTATCAGGTCTGAATAAAGACAAGTAACTCAAAATGTGCTAGTCTTACAGTCTAAGAACACACCAGTTCCCATTAATAATGCTTTCAAGTTGTTACTAGAGAGATGTTAGTAGCTTTGAAAATTAAAAAGGCTTCTAATGACTTTTTTCCTACAATCAGAAAATATTTGAAAAATCTGAACACTCTGTGAACAGGTATCAGAAATAAAGTATCTTTTTTACAGTTCTAATGAAAATAAATGTGAACTAAGATTTGAAAAATATTTTACCTACTTCTAGTGACCAAAGAAAATAGATTTGTGATTCTCTCCCCATTATTCACCATTGTACATCAAACAATATAAAAATATTAAATCAGAATGAAATTTACATAGCAAGTAATTAAAAACAGAAATTGGGAAAATCAGACAATTTTAAATACTTTTTTTTTTTTCTTGGAATTGGTCTCTCTTATGTCTGGTAAAGTACGGACAGGGTTCTAGAGAAATTGACTTGGATCATACTCTTCTACATTTAAAAGTAAGGAGCAGAGATTTCAATTCCATCAGTTAACTAGTTAAAAAAAAAATAAAATAACAAAGCAATAATAAAAATTATCTGATATACTTGAATAGAAGTGGTTTTGAAAGAAAATAATACAATAATGTAACACAATATGGAAGATTTTTAAAAGAAAAAAGAAAAAAAAAAAAGAAAAAAAAAAAAGAAAAAAGAAAGAAAGGGGAGAATTCACCTTTACTAAACTGGCATTTCTCATTTCTAGTTGGCTTAGTTCCTACTGCGCTGTGAAGGCTATTATGCAGTTATGATTTGTGTCCACAAGAGGACACCAGTGTTCTACAGTACAAGTTAACAACAACAACAAAAAAGTAGGTGTCTAAGCCTTCTTTGTCCTTAAGTTGTGCTTTAACGTGAAAAGAATGAAGACGTTCATCTTCCATTTTTCTGGAGATAATATTGACAACCCACAACTCAACTTCTTGGTCAAAGAAGGAAACATTTTACATTTTAACATTCACCAGTTTCAGATTGCTAAATATTCATTATTTTCTCTATATAATATTTTAAAATTATATGTTCCATATTTTAAGATGTTTTGGAGAGAAAAACTGGTTTTAAATGTTCTTCTCCCATGAAATAAACAACCATTAATTTCAAAGAGCACCATTGTTTCCCGGACATCTTCACAGAGAGAAAAATGAACACATAAGTATATTCAAAGTATTTATCATATTCATTTCAAACTTCCTGCATTCTGATTTTTTTTTTTTTTTAATAATTGCTGTCAATTCCCTCTTGTTTTGATGAAATTACATTCTGTTTTTTGGGGGGTAAAATCGTATATAAGCAGAAGGATCTAAGGACTCCACCAACAGATCCTCCTAGATAGGAAACCTTTTTTCTTTTTTCCTTTTATTCCCCACAAGATCAAAGCTTTAAATTAACAGTCCAGTAAGACTCTGGGCTTTTTAAGAAATGAATTACACTCCTATTGCTCCCACATACAGAATTTATAAGGGAAGCCTGCTACCTGGGGATACCTGACACCAGAAATTAGAAAACAGTAGCTGTTATCACCTGTTATCACTCACAGCATCTTCTTACATGAACCGTGTAGACCCTTCATGCATTATCAGAAGCAATTTTCATCAATGTATTAGAATAAGTTACTTTCTGCTTGGAAACTACAAAAGCACGAAAAGACTGTGACTGCCACAAACCAATTTCAGAAAAGCACTGCTCATCAGGAAGACACTCAAACACAAATGTATAACCTGTTGAGTCACTTGGATTACAAAATTCACTTATCTTCCTGAACTGAGTCCAGAGACACAATCTGGATCTCACACCATCTTCTACTCAGGCTACATTGTAGAGTTAAAACATTATCTGTAGTACTTAAGTAATTGCTAATGACAAAATCAGGAGTGGTAGGAAAATTTCACTTTCTGTACAGTTTCTTTGTAAATAAATAGATAAATAAATTCTCTCAATTTTGATTAAGTAGTCAGATGCATTTTCCCTATATACTCATTCTTCAAAATTTATATCAAGTATACCACATTATAATGCAAAATTCAATGTACTTACATTTCATATTTCTTGGTATCGCTATTGTGAAAAAAATTATTAACTGACTGCAATATCCTTTGGGAACAAGTCATCACTATTTCGTAGTCTTGTAATACATATGCAAAATATGTAAGTCGTGTCAGTGTCTGCAATTCTACTAATGAATCTGACCAGCTGCATTCTAAAGCCAATTTCACTAACTGGAAAAAAAAAAAAAAAAAAAAGTAAAAGTAAAACAAAAATAAATCTTGTGTTTCTGCCATGCCCTTTTCATACATAAAACTTACTTATCCTCACACCAACTTACTCATATACAATCAGATTACATTCTTCCAGATGTACTTTTCATACAACCCACCTTGGCATGGAACAAGTAAACAATAAAACAATCTAGAAAACCAAAGATTTACAAGAAAAATCAAAATAGGCAATAGACATATAATCAACATTTATGCTGCAGTAAATATTGTAAAAGCAAATGTAAACCCAGCTATAAATATGCTGAATACCACTGAAATAATAGCTAAAGCTAGCTAATAGTATTTGGCAGAAATCTGCAGACCAATTGGAATTGCATACCTATATCTTTATAAGGACCGATATCCTGGTCTTTAGAGAGAAGCATTTCTACAGTAGTGTTGGACAATGTCATCAGATTCCTAGCTATCAGAGGAAATACGCCTTAGTCTTTTAAGAAACCCATTTATAACAGGAAGTATAAATGATTAGGTGTAGTAATCAGACAGGTAAGACATCAGCTCATAGTTTTGAAAATGAATGATTTAAACATTTTTATACTACCTTCATTCCTCCAGACTGGTAATCAACAGAAGAGGAAAATTGTGGCACTGTTCAGCATCAGCAATCATGTTAAGACCAATCAAAAGCAAGTGTTTTAATGAACTATGCTAGTAATCTAGCTCTGTCTCATATAAGTCTTACAATAAAGCCACCTAATTCTTTAAATAACAGGTAGTTCTACCCCATAACTGCCAAAAGGAAATTCACAATAACATGAAGTTCTCTGTTGAAATTTGGAATGCTCCCAATACAAACCCTAAGATAAGACTTCATCTTCTCAATAAAATAAAATAAAAGTCCCAAATATGGTTCTGTACAGAATGCATCTGAACCCATTATGTTCATCAGGTTGTTATGATAATAACCTGTTAGAGCAACGTAGGAATAATTGTAATACTGGTTTTTAATGCTTTTTCTTTTTTGTATAAATGAAAATAGTTACATTTTTTCTACCTGTTGTAATTACTCAATCTCTTGAAAACTTTGAAAGTAAATAATAAAAAGTTTCAACATAATATGTATAAATAATATATATTATGTATGTACTTCATATATGTAACAGTATAATAGAAGTTTCAAATTGAATTTTGTCTGTATTCAAAACCAAAACTGAAATCACATGCTCTTTCTCAAAAAACAGAGCTAATAAAATAAAAGGAAATACCTGAGATAAAGCAGGAACTGTGAAATCCATGAGACCCAAGCCAGTACATGAATACATTTCTAGACCAACAAGAATTCTTGCAATAGGATTTTGTGCTTCATCACTACTCTGAGCAGAAATTAAAAATTATTTATTTATTTATTTATTTTTACTACCATTGTTAATGCTGAACTACTACAGTATCACCAAAAATACAGCAACAATATAATTAATCCACATTCCATACTCCGGTATTATAGACATATTTAAAATTAAAAGATTGGAATATATTATTATTTTTCAAGTTACTGAATCGATAGTCTCCATATAAAGAGTTCATACTAAATGTTAATATAAACATAGCTGATATTTCAGCTACAGGCAAAAATTTTCTGTCACATCAAATTAAAATATATACAAGAAAGACACACAGATAATTTAATCATTATTAAATAAAATTAAGCATTTAATATTAATTTTTCAAAGAAAAAATTAACTTATTGTAGGATTTCAGAGAAATAATACCTCCTCCTCAGTCCAAAGTTTATGTCCTATCTGTTGCTGATTTAACTGTTTTACTTTCACCCATGTAGCAATGATCTGTTGTTTTACAGCAACAGGTACTGTTTCATTTGGTATGGTTCCACTTGTCACATTTAGAGCAAACTCACAAATCTAAACAGCAAGAAGAAAAAAAGACTGAAACTTAAGGCAAATTTGAACAGCTCTTTTTATGGAAAATGTTATCCATTAGTTATTTTACAATTTCTGTGCATGCACCTCTAATACTAATAACATCTCCATAAATAAATCCATACAGCGAATAAAAGCTGCAGTCTTCAGATTCAATTGACAAGGAACTTCAGTGCATATTTGGGGAGAACCTGTGATGGCAGGAACCATAAAAGATGGTAGTTTTTCTGCACGAATCTCTGGAATTTAAATTTCTATGAATCATAATACATGTCAGCATATTAAAAAAAAAAAAAAAAAAAAAAAGACAAAGTGGATTTTGTACCTCTAAGGCTGCTTTGATGTCAGGAAGTCCACTGGGATCTACTGACAAAGAAGGGATAGCATTTGCTTTCTCATGTCCCTTTGCTGAAGCCTTTCTACTTTTGTCTGGTGATGCATATAACTTTTTCTCCTCAGTACGTTTTGGTTTTGGAATCCAACAGAGAATTAAGCCCCGAGCTACAGCATTACATAACATCAACAAAGTGACAGTGCTTCTGAAGAAGAAAAAAGAAAACTTAAATGCAAACTGCATCAGACCAAAATAAGTGAAACAAATAAAGTCATGAGCACTATTCAAAAATCTAGATTTTTCTTAGAAAACAAAATTATGGATTTTACAAAATTTCCCTGTTGGAAATGCAGTTAAAATGGTTAAATCTACTCTCCCTCCTCCCCCTCTCTCCAATAAAAACTTTCATATTTTATATTGCATTTTTTCAGGTCTTTCTGTGATTGAAGCTTCTATTTCTTCACAGAAAAAAGGTATCTTTTCAAATTTATTTCAGAGATGAATAAATTTAAAATCTGACTTTTTAGTAGTGAACTGTTATGTGTGAAAGTGGAAAGGGTTTCCTAATAACCTACACCAAACTCTTTACATAAAATCATTCGTTACTCTGTATTACTCCTTATGATAATCAATGTCTGAGATGGAATTACCTTTTCTTTTTTTTTTTTTTTTTTTTTTTACAGAGAACACAAACTGAATTATGATACATATTAATATAAATGCCCAAATTAATAAGTAGGTATTACCTGTTTTCCATCTCTGTACAAACTGAACTTTAGGCCTTGATATGCAATACTGTTAAAAAATCATTCTTTGCTGTTGGTCCTCTCAGTTTGTCTAGTTCTGAAGTCACTGCCAGTAAAAAAGTGCTAAAAGTTCTAGGGTTTTGTCCAACAGAACTTTGACTTGAGTATTCCTCTGGAATAGTTAATTATTCTGCCATTGCATTTGCTACAGAACAGAATTTCTCTATGAAGTCTATTTTTGCGGTCAATTATTGAACACATTCCCTTTACTTTCTTTTTTCCTCCTTTGTTTTGTATTTCAGAACTTACTGTGATTAGAAATATTTACAATAAACTATATTTACTATATAATTCAACTTCAGAGTAACTGAGAGCAAGTAAACACATTTCAAGCTCCTGCCAACAGAAAGGCTACGAAAATTTTCTTGATTCTTTCTGAGCAGGTCAACAAAATTGACACATGCACTATTTCATATGCACATGTTGCTATTCCATAATTAAGAGGAATTAACATAATTTTAACTCAGGTTAATATGGATTATAATGAACAGAAATAAATAGGATTAAAACCTCACTTTCCAACCACAAAATTTAATATAACTTCTAAAGTATTCTGTATGTGCTGACGTCCTTCTACTTCTAATAAAAGCCAGCAATAACATTCTTTCATGACATAAACTAACATTGTGAAAATATTTTTTCTGTTATAGTAACAAGACCATGTTTGTAACCAAAACTCTGAATTTACCCAGTATGCCCAACAGTCTTGACTGCTCCAAGAAGAGTCTGCAGATACGCAATAATTTCCCTCTGTCTTCCTGATGTGATAAGATGCCTATTGTAGTTTAAGATATACACCACAGCATTATGAACAATCCAGGCTTCATTCAGTTCTTCTCCTATTTCAGCTGCACGCAGGAAATTTTCCATAGCATACTGAGATAAGTAGTCTATCCATAAACTATAAAATTAGTATTAAGAAACTGTTATTCCAAAAGTACAACACTAGAAGGTATTATATCTTAAGGCTAAATATGTAAAAGTAGAACTGAATCAACAAAAAATATATATTTTTGGAAATTACTTTTCAGTTGCATTTATTACATCTCTATCCATTAACTTATAATTGGATGACAAGATGTCTCAGGAAAGTTATTAGTATCAACATCGACCAGTCTCTGATACTCAAATGCTATTAGCTTAAAAATATTGGCTCTAACGTAAATTTCACAGTTCATCCACACTTTTTAAAATGTGTGTGAATCACTGCTAGAAATCATTAAATATCTATGACAAAGCTCTACTTGAATAAAAAGTAAGACTCTAGTGTTGAATGAGGTATCTTTTTCACAGCCTCATGTCTTCTTGCACTCAAAGACATCTCCAGATGTTCTGAAATGCTAAGTCCATTTTTTATAAAATAACATTCCATAGTCAATGCAATAACATTCTTTTATGCACAAATTAATTATCAAGATATATATCACACTAGATAAAGCAATACTGAAAACACCATCTTGTATGATCAGACAGAATGACCTTGGTTAAGTCACAAATTCAAAAGAACATAAACTGACATAGGGTATTACTATGTCACCAACAGTAGACAACATAGTAGACCAAACTGATTTTTTTCCCTATGTGTTCTTAGCCTAATTGGATGAAAGAGACACTGGTACAAGTAAATTGGTCAAACTCAAAAACAGCTTCACAGCGAATTTTAGAACAGAATCTTCATCTTTGTCCCTTGTTTCTGATTGGTTTTTACTTTTTCCTATTTTACTGAGCATTTGAAGCTGACTGCGAGAAACTTCACTTCATCTTCAGACTTAATGAAGAGCCTTAGGGACACAACTCTGATAACCTGCTCTTACAGGACATGATGACCATTGTGACAACAGTTAATACTTGTACAAATGTAGTAGAGTTTAAATATCATATTTAAAATTCTCTCTCCCTCTTCCTTCACAATAAATAATACTGTGAGACCAAAAGAAAGAAACAGAAATATAAAAAGAAGGAGAAGGAGGAGAAGGAGAAGAAGGTACACTAGCTTCTGATTTCAGAGAAATAAGCATTAAATGAAAAACAAAACAAACAGTGCAGAATGAAAGCAAATTAGAGAAAAATTATTTCAAATTATTTTTTAGATTCTTCTTTTCCCACTACCATTCCTAGCTAAACATACGAAATATCTGATAACAATCAGAGAATCATTAAAGTTGGAAAAGACTTTTGAGATCATCTGGTCCAACCATCATCCTACTGCCAATGTCCCCAAGCACCAGGTCCAACCTTTCCTAGAACTCCCCCAGGAATGATGATGTCACCACTTCCCCGGGTAACCTGTTTCAATGTCTAACTACTCTTTCTGAGAAGAAAAATGATTTGTACTAAAAAGAAATAACTTAGTAAATTATCATCTGTGTTTGATAATAAAACAATTTGTTAGAGTTGGTAAGTACCTGTATGCTTTCCATTCTAGATCACTTTCAGGAAAATCTAAAACATATTCTGAAGGATGTTGGCTTTTATCTTCTGTAGGTACAGTGTGGTCATTCAGCTCAATTCCCTGCAATCTTAATAAATGAATCGTTGCCTGGAAAGATACAAAGAAATACATTTTCTACCTGTGTTATCTACGTGAAAATGGACTCTGACTTCTTATTTGTGTCTATACCTCTTGAAAAAAGAAAAAAAAACAAAATGTTGTTTTTGTTGTACATCTGAAGATGTACAGGCATACAAAACCAATTATATGAAATAATCTTCAAATTACTTATGCTTAATTTTATTAAATAAATAACTCAAATGAGAAAAAGAAAATATGCCATATATATACACACAAATATATTTATCATGCTGGAACTTTAAGGATCCTGGAACATAATGTCACATGTCAAATATTTACAACAACATCCCTTGTAAAAAAGTGTTAAAACCATATGCAGTGATACTATAGTTACTTTCACACAGTATTTTTATACAGAACTACTTCCTCTAATGTCTGTGGAGACATAAAATAATGAATCTAACTCAAAATTCTACTGCTGTAAGATGAATATCCCTAGAATTAGACATACAACCAAAGTTAAATGAAACAAATATGAGTAACGTCTGTGTAGGTTGATTACCTCTGCATTAATAAATCTTATTTCTGCTAATATTCTGAGTAAATCTCTTTCAAAAGAAAAGGATTTAGCAGGCAGTAATAACTCTCCTGGTAAGCCATCACCTTGGTCATCATCCATCATAGTTATACTAGCTTTCTTCTTCTGTGCTAAAAAAAAAAAAAAAGTTACATTATTATTAACACGTAAATCTGACAAAAATTACCTTAATTTTAGAATTTAAATATCCCTATATAATCTGAAATCCACAATAAAGCATTCACAAGCACAGATTTGAAGTTACTTCACTCAGACTACATCTCAAGTTTAATATTCAGTGATAGATCTAATTTATCAGTCTTTGTCCAATAATTTTAATCATATTTCAATATTCCAAACTAACATTTTAGTTTAAGTTGAAAATTACATGTGTTTGTTTTCTTAAAACCTACACACTGTTATTTTGAATGAAGAGCTCCTCATTCCTTGAGCAATCATACATATTCACTTCCCCAGACTAGCCATGTTTCATCTCTCATCTCTTTTTCAAACTAAAGGAAAAAAAAAAAAGTACTTATCAGGAACTGAGGGCAACCATGCACCAAAAGCATCATTAATAGGACCTGGTATATATCTGTAACACTATAGCACTTTGAATTATTTGCCTTCATTCAGGCCTGATAATACAGCAAGTCTTTTTCCAGAATCTTCATATTGCCCAAATTATCTTTGCCCTATCTTCAGTATATGTTACATACAGAGAAGACCTTCAATTTTTCTCACCCACTAATCCTAGGATTAGAAGTAGTAAAGGATGAAACAGAACACAGAAATGAATGTTGCCAACAGTCCATTGCACCTGGGTCAGGGCAATCCCAGACATGAGGGCAGACTGGGAGAAGAACTCATTGAGAGCAGCCCTGCAGCGGACTTGGGAGTTCTGGTGAAGAAAGGTTCAACATGAGCCAGCAGTGTGCACTTGCAGCCCAGAAGGCTGTGTGTGACCAGCAGGTTGATGGAGGTGATTGCCTCCCTCTACTCTGCCCTTGTGAAGCCCCACTTGAAGTACTATCTCCAGACCTGGAGCCCCAAGCACAAAAAGGATGTGGACCTGTTAGAGAAGGTCTGGAAAAGGGCCACAAAGTTGAACGGAGGACTGGAGCACCTCTCCAATGAAAAAAGGCTGGAAGACCTGGGGCTCTTCATCCTGAAGAGGAGAAGGCTCTGTAGAGACTTCATTGCGACCTTTCTATACTTAAAGAGGTCTTATAAAACAGATGGAGAAGGACTCTATTTGGGTAGACAATCTCCTCCCTCACCTCTTTTGATGCAGCCCAGGATGCAGTTGGCATTCTGGGCTGCAAGCACAAACTGCTGTCTCATGTCAAGCTTCATCCATCAGAACACCCAAGTCTTTCTCTGCTAGGCTGCTCTCAATGAGTTCATCCAGTCTGTACTCCTGTCCGGGATTGCCCCAACCCGGGTGCAGCACCTTGCACTCAGACTTGTTGAACCTCCTCAGGTTCACATGGGCCCACTGTTCTAGCTTGTCCAGGTCCCTTTAGCTGGCATCCCTTCCTTTTGTTGTATTGACTGCACCACTCCACTTGCATCTGCAAACTTGCTGAGGAACAACTAAGAACACTGATAACGATCTCAAGAACACTAAATAATGATCTTAAAGGTCTTTTCCAACCTAAATGATTCCACGATTCTATGCTTCTAAATATACATACTTTAACTAGCTCAGGCCCAAAGCTTATATTTAACAGCATCACCTCATAGCACTGTCATTGAATTATCATGAAAAGTGAAAATAATTTCCAAACCTCTCCTTCCTAAGCTTTTCTGCAGTTGTTAATTTCTGAGAGCACACATTGCCTTCTACATTTCTAAACTTCTTGAAAACAATGTGCACAATATTCATTGGAACACTATACCTTTACACTGGCTTACTCCTTCAAGTGACTCTAATAAAGGAGGAGAAAGTTCACTTTATGACACTCAAAATAATGTTTTCACTTACTTTTTTTAGGTTTTGTTGCTCTCCTAAACAAAGTGTCATCATACAGGAGACAAAATCTGCATGCTGTACGGCAGACATCCCACACTTCTTGTGTACGTGCAACTTTTGCCAAATTTGCCCAAAGTCTAATTCTATCAAAGAAAAAGCATATGTAAGATTACTTTATAACCAGAATTATCTTCCACACTTTAGAAACCACAAAAATCATGTCAGTTTTGATGGCCACCATAAATAAGATTTTAAATCTAGTAAACATTAATACGTGGAAGAGTTTTTATCAGTAACAAATATAACACTATTACTTTACTCACTTAAAAAAAATACCCTCAGCTTATCAAGATTGCAAGAAAAAATATTTTGGAGAATAGCTATACTGAAACTTTTAAAATGTGTTTGTGACATATCCCTAATTATCTATCTTATAAAAAATAAACTAAATTAAACCAAGTATTTCAAAAGCAATGCTGAGAATTTCAAAATGAGTCTTGAATACAAGTTTGGATTTCGAATTGTTTAGAAAAACACTGTTTAGATTTCATTCCAGGATTTTTTTAATGCTGCAAACAAAACAAAACAAAAAAAGAAAAACAAACAACAACAAAATTGTTTATAAAATAAACAATAAAATTATATAAACATGCTGAAAACAAAGTCACACAGAATCACAGAAAGGTTTAAGTTGGAAGAGACCTCTGGATGTTACCTGGTCCAATCCTCATGCTCTAGCAGGGACAAAGCTATGATTTTCCTACAGATCAGTATTTCTGACACTCAGAAAGGACTGTGTGGTTTATCAGAAAAGATGTAGCATGCAAAGTGGTACAAGAACCAAAAAAGACGCTTCAGCAAAGTTTCAGCTATGCATCAAGTTATTCAGCCTTAATCCACCCATTCTTCTGTGTGTCCAGTTTCTATCAACAGAATAGGTGGTAGGGGGAAGGTTGCACCAGATGATCTCGGAGGTCTTTTCCAACCTTAATGATTCTATGATAAGAAATTCCCTTATTAGACACTTCTACGCAAAAAGAAAAGAGCCACATCTTTTCTGTGGTAATTACCTCTCTTTGTCATTTTCCTTTTTTAGGTGTTTCAAATGTCCATCAACTTTGTCCACACTTTTAACATGATGTTGTGCTTTCGCACAGAGGTAACTTACTTGACTCTGACTATAACCTGAGGAAACTTACAAAGAAATAAGAATTTAATGTAATTTTTTAAGTACCAGAGTTGAAACAAATCTAAATGAAAGGTATGCATTTTGATTCACAACTACTTTCTGAAACACCTGAAATCCAGTCCTTTTTTCAATCCCTCAACCTTTCCCAAAGCCAACCAGCCAATCAAAATGAAAACAACACGCCCGACTACCATCTATTCTGTTTTTAATTTATCTGCATAGATAGTCTCCCCATATAAAAATGGATTTATGTTTTTTTAGCCCCAAGGTCTCTTTTC
The DNA here is from genome assembly GCF_964035555.1 of Netta rufina. Lineage (NCBI taxonomy): Eukaryota > Metazoa > Chordata > Aves > Anseriformes > Anatidae > Netta > Netta rufina. The sequence continues at coordinate 37,696,848 of NC_140130.1, forward strand.
TGACAGGACATGCATTGCTCTAATTAAGCTTCAGTCAAAAGGAAATTGATGTAATATATGGAATGTTACATTCTGGCTGCATTTTAAGAACACTAATCCAATGAAATACGTTTTTGCTCAGTAGCAAAATTTATTCGTGTTTTTTTTTTGTTTGTTTGTTTGTTTAAATTTGAGAATAATGACTTTTTTTCTCGTAGTCAACAAGATATAGTTATCTAGGAAAAAGTATTAAACAGAAATAACCAACACAGAAAAATGACACAAGGGAGGAATGAGCTGCCCTCCTGAGGTAGAAAATTAATCCAGTGATACAGAAAAATCAAAAAGATTTTTTTTTTACTGTAATGACATAGAGGAGATGCTATTTATTAGAATACAAATAACTTGATATGATTATTTGGGAAATCAATATTCACTTGAATCTAAGCCATGATTGCTAATATTACCTAGACTAAGTTTTCTGTTTCAAATGAATACTGGCTGGATTGCTGAGATCAAAGGGTATTTGCAAATGGAGTTAAATCCAGCTGGCAGCCAAGTGGCCATAGTGGTGTTCCACAGGGGTCCGCATTAGGGCCAGTTTTGTTTAATCAATGATCTTGATGAGGGGATCATTTAATCTTGATGAGGGATAAAATTGCAGACAACACCAAGTTGGGCAGGAATGATGATCTGTGAGAAGGTAGGCAGGCTCTGCAGATGGATTTGGGTAAGCTAGATTTATGGACCACATCCATTTGTATGGCATGCAACAAGGCTAAATGCCAGGTGATGCACTTGGGTCATTACAACCCCATGCAGTGGTATAGACCTGGGGAAGAGTAGCTGGAAAGCTGCCTGGAAGAAAAGGAGTTGGGGATGTTGTGTTGGTCAATAGCCAGTTGCACATGAACCAGCCGTGTGCTCAGGTGGCCAAGAAGACCAACAGCATCCTGGCTTGTATCAGAAATAGCATGGCCAGAGGTACTATGGAAGTGACTGTCCCTCTGTACTCTGTACTTGACACACCTTGGGCTGGGCTCCTCGCTACAATAAAGATATTGAGTTTCTGGGAAGACATTCATAGAAGAACAGCAAAGCTGCTGAAGGGACTAGAAAATATTCCTGGCTTTAAAACATGAATATAACTGAAACTGCTTAGACATATTTACGTTGAAATGAGGAAGGTATAGTTTCTTATAATTTTTGTTTAAAATACTTTGCAATGCATATGACAGAACTGTTACTTAACTACACATCCAGATTGACAGACAGAAATTTTTCAGCATTAATACATGACAGCTATATCATAGAATTATATTCATTTTTCATTCTCTAATTTTTGCCACAGAATTCAGTAAACTTGTCACTCTATTTGCGCTGTAATATTCCCCACATATTGCCACTATATGTTATGTCCGTTCTTTGAGGTTGGGCAAAGCAGTAAAAGTTAAGTGTCATAATTTTAGCCACACACATACATTACCTTTAGCTTCATTTTCACTATCAAGAACCACCTGAAATAAATCAGGAGCTAGTGCAAGACCAGCATTTACCAGAAGGGATCTCTTTTGCCTCACATTATTCTTTTCCTTTCCCCTTTTAGCCTATGTAAATAAAAGAACTAAATGTTACAAGGTTCATTTAGACCTATTATAATGCTATTTACATTTTTATTACATTAATATATCTTACTTACTAAACATGTAAGAATGTAGATCATACATCATAGACTTTGGTATTTTGAGCCAATACAATATAGGAATTGTTTTTCTTAGCATATCTTAAACAACATCCTGCAGTATTATTACCCTATATACCTTATTGTATGACCTGTCTTAATGTTGTATTTCCTTAAATAAAGAACAGTATTTATTTAGAAACCAAAAATAATATATCTGTCGTGCAATAATTAGGACTCACTATGAAATATAAAAAATCCCTAGTGTACCAAGAATTAGCTTAAGTCAGAGGAAAATTAAGTGCTTTCTTTAAAAAATATTTAAATGGAATAAGCTTGTGTGAAAAAAAAATAATAAACTAGAACAAACTACACCAAAACTGTCATAACAATAATATAACAATCGTACCAGCAGCTTTCCAATACTGCTTTTTAGGTTCAATGAGCATATCTCAATTTCTGTGAATATCCCCAAATGGTGTATAGGTGAAATTTCTTTTAGCAAACTACCAAATCAGCTGCCAATATGAATTTTGTTCATGTGCTGAAGGCATCACAACAATTAGATGTAATAACTCTTGAAAATGACTACACTGTGACTTTAGATTGTATTACTGGATTTATTATCTGTATTTTCTCACATTTTAAAGTGTGATATAATACTGATTTATCTTCAGTCCAGATGGGATATTCAGCCATTTGGCCACTGCTCCTCTCATTATTTATAAAAATGTTCCACACAATGAAATTTTAATTGTTGACAATTCTGAACATGCAAAACTGTAACACTGAGTTTCTTTTTTGCAGATGAGTATTTCTGCCAAAGGATAATGCTTTTTCATTTTTTTCATAAACAGGTGGTTTGAACATAATTGGAAAAAATCCTCCATCATAACCATTAATCTTCAGAGTATGAAGCAGTGTGATGACCAGAGGGAAAATCCAGAGAGCTTTCAAGGCAACCAACTAATGTTGCTGAAAGCAAGCCCGTGTTAGCTCTACTAATATGCAGTTCTACTAAATGGCTAACTCTTCTCTGCCAGAATTTAATAAGCAAACCTATTTCAGCTACTAATCTTATTCTGTACGATTACCTGTTCAATCATCATTAGCGCCTGATCCTCTAGACGCTCAGGAGACTTATACAGCATAGCGTACAAAGAAAGACGGTTAAAATTCAATCTTAGAAGTTCTTGATACTGCCCACTGTTATCTAGATGTATAGCTTTCTGTAAATGTTGCACAGCAATCTCAATTCTATCCCCATCTTCTTCAATACGAGCAATTTCCATGTGAACTTGGCAACGTAACAAAATCAGCATGCTATGGAATAAAAATTCAAATGTAATCCGTTAAACGGAGCAAACTAAAATTGTTAGACCTAAAAATTAACCAAAAGCACAACCCAGTAATAAAAAGTGACAATAGTATGAAAATATACTCAATTTTTGACTTAATATTTCTTTCATTTTCATTATCATGTCTTTGTAACGAAATGATTATGAAAACTTGTTGTGGTTTAACCTGGCTGGCAGCTAAGCACTACATAGCCATTCACTCACCCTCCCCTGTCCCTCTGGGATGGGAGAAGAGAAACAGAAAGAAATGAAAGCCTGTGGGTTGAGATAAAGACAGTTTATTAGGACAGAAAAGAAAGGAAAATAATAACAGCGATAACAGTACTACTACTAATAGTGTGTACAAAACAAGTGATGCACAATGCAATTGCTCACCACCCACTGACCAATGCCCAGCCTATCCCCAAGCAGCCGGTCCCCCCAACCCAGTCAGCCACCCCATATTAATTGTTCAGCATGATGTGATATCATATGGGATATCCCTTTGGCCAGTTTGGGTCAGCTGTCCTGGGTCTGTCCTCTCCCAGCTCCTGCTGTACACCCAGCCTCCTCACTGGCAGGGCACTGAGAGAAGCTGAAAAGCCCTTGGCTTAGTGTAAGCACTGCTCTGCAACAATTAAAACATCACTGTGGTATCAACATTATTCTCATCCTAAATCCCAAGCACAGCAACATACCAGCTACAAGGAGAAAAATTAACTCTATCCTAGCCAACACTAGGACAAAACTCAACTGCATTTTACTTGTTAATGCCGCATGAGAAAACACAGCCAAAAGGAAGCGACACATCTTGTAAACTGACTGATCTTTGTGTTTTAGTAGAATTCTTCCTTAATACCACACTTCCCATTCAGAAATGCCCAATTTGGTTGACAGATGAAGTGACTGGATTTTTAACCTGCTTAACTTCTAGCAAGGGCGTGATTGACACTTTTGATAATACTTCACACTCTAGTGATAACATATAAGTAGAAGCTTCTAAAAATCTAGTCCTGATTGCAGTTTCTTACCACTTTTATAAATGCAGCTCATGACAGGTTTACATACTCACTGCAGTCACTGCCCTTGCCCAGACTGCTGAAAACCACTCCATGAAGTCAATACATTTTCACTGAAAACTGCATGCTCCCCAGACTTGGGTACATTACACTCCCAGTTTATCACCTGCCTGAGGAAGCTGTTCATAGCAGCTGTAAGCTATAAATTATTTTAGATTATTTCCAGGCAAAAATAGATAGATAGATAGATAGATAGATAGATGAAAGCAATGTTAGGAAAAACAGAACAGAAGGAGGGTTTTCAGTGCCTCTAGGATATCAAATGTCTTGCAAAGAACTAATGTGTGCCTACATTAGAGTAAAGCTGACTGAGCAGCAAGTATTGCCCTTATGCTGCTGACCAAGGCAGTTAGAATTAAAAAAGTGGTGTTAGTACAAGAACCTATATTCCAACACATTTACATGAATGGGACCTATACTTAAACAACTAATGAGGAAATGTACACAGTATATGCAGATGTTAACTTGTTACAAGCTAGTGCAAAAATTTTCAGACTCTTCACATCATACAGTTTGAGTTTTTATGAGTTTGATGCCATGTTTAAATTGCTTAGTTCTTTATTATGAGCTGTATTTTCTTTTCAGTCATTAGAGATTTCAAAGTAACTGATAAGAATGTACACAGCATAAAAAGCTACCTGTCAATCTCTTCAAGGACATCAGCAACTGCTATCAAAGGTTTTCGCACATGTTGATGCAAATTTTGTTGTAGTAGTGGTAAGCACAGATTCCACTGGGTTGTGCAAACAACCTGAATCACATAAGGATCTCCCAACTGAACCGCATGTTGCAAGGTTAACTCAAGATTTTTTATCAATTTCAGCTGAGCCTATACAAAAGAAAAATTGTTTAGCATATACTGCATTTAATGAATACATCTTCTTACATACTCCTCTAAATTCTAAATTTAGGCTCCTACTTTTGATGCTCTAAATTATAACCAAGTCCACTGACTATAAAAATCTAAAAAAAAACCTTCCCAGTGTGACAATTTGTCAGGAATAACCCAAATTTTTCAGAAATAAGGATTTGCATAAGATTGCCTTTAATATGCAATAATACATCTTCCATAAATGTAAAATATGAAAGAATATAGTATTGCCTTTGCATGTTTCAATGCTACCATCTTTACTCTTAGAAATTAATATATTATGAATCTTTATTATCAGACTGAAGACTTAGGAATATATGACTATTGTTTATTTCTCTGTTTTATTCTTGCCAGCCCAACGTCCTTCTTTCTTCTTGGAAGACCAATCAGAAAGAATATAATGCTTAAAGCAATTTCTGATCAGTGTAATGGAATTAAGACACACAAGGCCAGTGCAATTTGCATATTTCACAAACTAAGCCTTTTATTTTTCTCTCAAATCTAAAGAACATACCTCAACAACTCCTTTGGTATAAGTCACTATTTTAGGGCCAAATTTTTGAATTTCATATTCACATTCCAGGCATTCTACTTCAATAAGTTTCCCTTGTTCCTATGAAGGATTGATACAAAATGCTGATTTTAATAATTAAAAAGGAATATGATTCAGACTAAAACAATGCAATGATGCTAATACTGCATTGTAATACCTTTTTGAAAATCCAACTGTACTAGCTAATTAATTGAAACACTAAAAGAGGGATTAGAATTCGTTACAGCATAGTGTTATTAAGATGTTATATTATTGGAATAAAGAAGAGATAGTTGAGACAGTAATGAATAATCTTAATGGGTTGTGCAACTTGTAAGTGAAAGTCACTTTAACACCCACTACTTCTAATGGAGATGAGAAGGTTGGTATAAAAGCAAGACTTCTCTACTGCTGCCACTGAAGGGTTACTTGCTGTTACTGTCTATAAAAATATTGAAACTAAATCCTAATGAACCCTTGATCTAGAGAATTTAAACACATTCTAGGTGAATGCTATGTAACTGTGTACAACCTCAGACTTGTTGGAATTTTTCAGAAAAAAAAAAAAAAGTGAGGGGCCTGAGGTAGACATCTGGAATGAAAAATTTCAGATAGGATAAGTAAAATCCACATTACAAGTAACTCACAATAGGATCATTACAACAGAAATATGGACTGGTATGTTTGGCAGTATTTGCCATTACAATTTCATTATATGCACTTGAATATTTCAGGTAAGTAAGGACTTACATGGGCATCACAACACTATTGGGCACTTTTACATACTTTTTTTTTTTTTTTTTTTCCTGAAAAACTTACTTTTTATCTGAATACAGGGGTGAACAGTTCTGCTTATCAGTCAAGAAGGAAGTGAAAAAATTGCAGAGCTAGGTGGACATAAGAATCAAAAAAGGATATATACATTGAAAGACCAGTTATTACAGAGACCGCACAAAATTTCCATCTAGGAATACATCTAGTAATAATGATATTAATCAGTATATAAGCAATGCAGAGAAGAAGACAGAAGAACCCAGAACCATCAGCATTATTTTTAAAGTAGAATCATCGTAAAAAAAAAAATCATTTCTAATTAATACTTACAGTAATGCCAGCTTTCTTCAATTCAAGTATACAATCATGTGTAAGCTTAATGCAGTTTACTTTCACAGAAAAACGAGCCAATTCCAGGATCAAAGGAATTCTTCAAAAACAGAAAAACATCACTTCAGAGAATCACACACTCCTCTTTAATGGAATCAGAAAAACATTATATGAAACTAATTTTGTGCAATATATCTGAAACTCTTGAAGATATCTGAATATTAGAAGATGTGATTTTACCAGTAATGCTTGCAGTCAGTAAGGAAAAAGATTGAAGTTGGTTGGATGAAAAATACAAAAATTCAGCTGTTTATGGAAAATAACTAGTATACCTCTAATGTAAAAAAATGTTTCTGAATAACATAACACAATGAAGGATTAAATGCATGCAGCACAAAGATGGTGAAATAGGAAATGGGTTAAATTGCAGGTAATTCTGCAAACGTAATGCAGTCAACTGGCACACATCTTGAAACAGTCAAATACAATGGTTAATTCCTTAAAAAAATAGGAACACACTATTCTCATGGTAGGACACTTCTGAATATTTTGGATCTCAGTGAATAACCAAATGAGTCCCAATGTCTGCACTAGAGGTAATAAGAAAACTGAGTAGAGTCAGAAAAGATTGAACTTCATATGCAAAAATGTAGTATTACTTCCATATTTAACAGCTGTGATCTAACTACTAGAATAGAGTTTGGTTTTGTCTGCATTTAAAATAACACTGTAGAATTAGGAACGATTCAAAGAAAAGCTAAAAAAATGCATTAAAAACTATTGTGAGATCATAAAAAAATCTCTTCAAGATTTTGTCACACTTTGCTGGAAGCAGCATCAGCTTCAGCATCAACTTTCAGGGACAAGTAAACTCACTTCATACTGGCAACAGATGCTGGAGGTACATCATACTGTTTCAGAAGTTCATATAGAGAATACAGAGTTGCGGTGGCATCACTTGGAAATTCATTTGTGTCCCACTGCCTGCAATATGTTACAAATTGATCACTTTTTATCACAGGAAATATTTCAATTTTTTAATTCAATAATAACTCTCCTAACTTCAGAGCAGATGGATCTTAGTCCAATATATTAGTGGATTATCTAGACTACAAAATATTATAAAAAATAAAATAATAAAATAAAATAAAATAAAATAAAATAAAATAAAATAAAATAAAATAAAATAAAATAAAATAAAATAAAATAAAATAAAATAAAATAAAATAAAATTCAACAAAACTCACTTCAGTATACCAAGTAAGGTTCTCGGAGAACCAGATACAAAGCAGAAAGAGCAAAATATTCCAGAATAAGAATATTTGAGGCAGTACATTTTACTTGAAAGGCAAAGAAATATGGAGTGCAAAACTCCTTTCCCTTAATGTCAATATAAATTATTCCACGATGAAAAGAATTAGTACTTTAAAAAGTGGAACTGTTGAGACACTGAAAATCATGTGGAATTCTGTTACAGTCTAATTTTCAAAATTGCTTTCATGTAAAATTTAAAGTTTTAGAAAATACCATGCTTCCCATCCTTGTGATTCATCCATTATATTTCAGACGTGATTCCTCTTCTCTATCTTTACTTTCTTATATATGACTTATGTACCAAGCCCCAATCTGCTAGATACAAAAACATCTTTCACTCTCTTGTAAATTCTTTCACTCGAGACTGTTGGTACAACACACTATTCTACACATTCCCCAAGAATTCTCTCACCTTTTAGCTTCGGCAGTTTCCTGGACAGGACTGAGCTTCACTACTCAAAACTATTTCCATTAGAGAAACTAATCTTTGTAGTATGGTCTTCTACTGGCATATGAGATATCAGAACCCGACTCTACTTCTGTAATATCTACTATCAAAACCCAAGTGAAAGGATATAGTTTAGTACTCACGATTTTATCATTTGCATTTTATAAATCACTGACAAATGGATGGAATTTTGTATTTCCTTCTCTATCTGGGAAATATCCATTAGTTTGTGGTATACCTATAAAATAATAATTTCATTATTAATCCACTAAATAAGCCAGTGAAGGACAGACACTCAACAAGGCTAAAATAAATCATGTATGTTGATTGTAGGCTTTCAGGGCAATGGAATTTAATGGACATTAAGGGCAATGAAATTACTATGATAATCTATGTTGTTTTGCATACATATCGCTTAGTAAAGCTGTATTAATTTTCATATGCTGAGAATCATAAGTATTAGCAGAAATCTAAATCTGGAACTATTATCTGAGTTAGATTTCTAATTAATCAATTTTTTAGAACATTCTGATAACACTCATTCTGAAATCATCTCATCCAGATAAGGGAAATTAGACATTCAAATTTAACTGCAACTATAAATTAAATATAACAAAAATATTACAAAGAAATTACAAGGTACTGTAGTTACTTCAATTTATCTGTAGAGTCACATATTAGACAAGTAACATCATTTCTTTTGACTCTCTGACACTGACTGTCCATAGCAATCAATAATGATTACTTAAATTGTAATGGAACACTGCATTTTGTAGGACTTGATTACTCTGTCATTAAAGCATTCAATACTGTAGGTCATACTTCTGTAGCTCTGCTGATAAACACAGCCCAAGGAAACTTTTAGAACTACTTTATTCTTCTAAGACCAATGTTAAGTAGTTTTGTTCAAAATTGCCTCTAAAAAAAAATACATGTACAAAAATAATTTGGATCCTTTGCCTAAATGTCATTCCTTCACTGATTTCATACCTCTGAAAGGTCATTAAGGTTCTCGTAATTCAAATGTTAAAGAACATATAACATAAACATAATCTTTTGAAATGCAGTGGAAATGCGTAAGTAAGACAATTAAGAGTGTAGCAGGGAACATAGAAGGAATGCTTAAGAACATGACTGCATGCAACTCCAAAAGTTTTATTTGCCTATTTCTGCTTTTGTCACATCTATCTTCACCCTCTTATTTCCCAAATGAAGGTCATGCAAAAAAATGTGAACTAATATCTTATACTTTAATTCCCAGAACTTTATAGGGTTCACTTTGGGTCATTTAGGTATATTTCAGCATTAGAATAGTCAACAAAACCTAAATAGAGCCTAGATTATTTTTTTCCCAGTGGCATAAAACAAGTAAAGTTACACCCTTTACACCATCTGTGATAATAGCAGTTATTCCCACACAGATTTTTTAGGGGTAGCAAAAGTTTTCCCTATAATATTATGGTGTACTGAAATAACATGGGGCAGTAAGGAGCTGTTTAGCTTGGAGTATGAAAAATACAAACAATAAAAATATCTGCTTATTTGGTGTATCATTTGTTAGTTCACAACATTTAAGTACAGGAAATAAAATACTTAAATAAAACAAGGTTGTTAATAAATGTAGAGAAAGCTCCTGTCTTACTGGGAATTTTAAATATTTTACAGCATTACCATTAAAGAAAATATTTGAGAGTATTTATCTGGAGCATTTTCCTTAATAAAGACTGCTGCAGTCGATGAAAACTCTTTTGCTTCTTTCAGTTTTGAAGCATCGAGGAGGCACTCAAGTAAATTTCTGCAGATTAAATAAATATTTGTATTAAACATTTATCAATGTTTTTTGAAACAATTCTTATTCATATTTTTTCAAGAGACTCTTTATATTCAAGGTACCACTCTTAAATGCAGTACAATCAATTAATGCTATAAAGCATTGATTCAACAAAGAGAACTTCTAACTTTTATGCATTTGTTTCTTCCAGAAAATACACAGCTCTTAATATGCATTTATTACAGATCACAAAAATAATCTTGGAACAGGAGATTTTTCAGAACACTCTGCACAACAGGACACCTGGAATTAAAATGATCAATGATTTAACACTTCATGAAGAAAAGAAAAAAAAGGTGAGCTGCATTCTGTGGTTCTCCATTAACTACTGGAAAGGCTAGTATTTCAAAGTCATCTAGTAAAAGAGAACCCATACATGCTGGAAACTTCAATGTTTTCAATCCTTCGTCTGTTTTCACTGAAAAAGAGCCTGTGGCTTCATAAAATAAATAATAAAAATACCATAGAAATAATAGTAAATCATTCCATAAAAATATAAAAATACAAATATAAGAAAAAATAAAGGTTACCATTAGTTTCATACCACAAATTCATTGTGCACTTTCTAATTCTCATCAATACCTCAGCAAGACTATGTTTGTTATTAAAAAACTGTATTGTATTCTATATAACCTTTAGTGTATAACATGAAATGTTTTGATTTTTTTATTTCCCTCCAGTTTCAACTTAGAAAGAAAACACAAAAAAGACTATACAGCAATAAACTATCAAGTCCATAGACCAAAGAAATAGAAAAGTTCACAAAGAGAAAGTTAAAAACTGTGGTAGACATGTATCAAGAACTGGAAATGGTCTGTATAATAGCAGACCCAAATACCTCTAAAGAAAGGTTGTCTGATCTTGAAAAATTATATAGACACTCTTTATTTTGCACGTAAAACTGGTTCTCTGTTATTTGTAAAGGCATCTCAGTGTTTATGATACAGCTTTACTCAGAGAATCCAAGACAATGATGTAACAATTCATCATTGTTAATTGATATCGTTACATCATTAGTAATAATGGGTAATAATGTGAATTGTTATCAGAGTACCAATAGTGCAGATTTTGGGATGTTTGTTTTTTTTTTGTTCGGTTGTTTGTTTGAAACACTTCCATTTATATCTTGTTTAGAAACAAAAAAACAACCTGATTCTTTGTTCAGTTCTAGAGCCAAAAAACATCAATGGCAAATTAATTTAATATCAGAATCAGGCATTATATAAATATCAATTTCTAACTTTCTGTTTTCCTTATAGTCTGTAAACTAGAAGACTTAGGCACTCTGCCTGCTTTGCTTCAGTCTTCACCAAAAAAAACTCTCATGCCTCAGTACTCTCAGTTTCTGCTCAACCAACATTTTTTTTTAAATTTATTTTTATGAGGGTTTTGCATATAATTTGCCATTTCTTTTGTTGAAATTGAATACCAAAGACTCAATAGTATGACTAAGCTTCTAATATTGCTTTTCTTTAGTGATCATAGACTTAATGAATTTCTTAGCCAACATGTGCTGCTCAGTCCATAAATATCTGCTCTTATCAGCAAAAACTTCAAATTATCTAACAGATAGCTCTTGTTCTTAAAATGTGTATCTCAGTAAAATCCGAATTGCAATCAGAATGCAAATCAGATGCTATCAGTTCAGAGAGGCTGAGGGGAGACCACATCACTCTATGCAACTACCTCAAAGGAGAGTGTCAGTCTTATTTCTCAGATGACAAGTGACAAGACGTGAGGAAACAGCTTCAAGTTGCACCAGGGGAGGTTTAGATTTGGTATTGGGAAGCACTTCTTCATGGAGAGGGTGCTTAGGAATTGAAGTGGACTACCAAGGGAAGTAGTGGATTCCCCATCCCTGGAGGCATTTAAGAGAGATGTGGACATGGCAGTAAGCGACACAGTTCAGTGATGAAACTCAGTACGTTGGGTTGACAGTTGGACTTGATCATGAGGGTCTTTTCCAACCTGAATGATTCCAGGATTCTGTAAGTGTGTGGTATATACACTGTTCCATACACAAAGGGAAGTCAGATTGAGAACACTCACAGCTCAAACAAAAAAAAGAAAGAACTTTCCAACAGATAGTGATAATTATTTATAACATACCTTTCTGTAATTCTGGAAAAAAATATTTGAACGCGATGTATCAAAAAGTAGCAATTTCTTCAGTCTCTTAAAAATAACAGCTATAGCAGAAAGTAACAACATACTATTTAAAAACCCTGTGATTCTATCTGTCTTTTAAAATGACATTTAATCAAATTGTATTTTTCACTGTCTTCTACAAGCCATAAGGACTTTTCAGTCATGCTTAGTAAGACTGTCCTTGAAGTGAAACTACCTTTGATTGTCCTTAAAACTACCATGTACTTCTTCAGCCACAAACTGTCTTTAGTGAAAACCAATTGCTAAAGATTCTGATTAGAGCTAATTATTTAATTCAGTGTAAATTACACTATACTCACATCTTAACACTACAAATGCAAAAAAAGCTAGGTATTTCCTGAATAGGACAGAAATCAGCTAACAAATTTCAGTTATGACATAGGTGTAAACGAGTCAGTAACACATTTTTATCCAACCCTGGATTACTAATCTCCTCCCTAAAAATTATTAGACTTCTAATTTTAATTTTCTTTTTTTTTTTTTTGCATAAAGCTTAAAGATATTCTCTGAATTCACCCTGTTGGGAGGTTTAGTTCTCAATAATTACCAGAAAGAAAACCTGCCAGTTTAAAACTTAGCAGCCTTGTTTATGCAAGTTTCTCTTTCACATAACTTTTTGACTTCTGTTTGTCATAAGACTGGTTAAAAAAAGACCTATTTCATTTATACTTTGAAACATTAGGCCAAGCAGTTTATTCAAATTAGTACAAGTAGCCTTTAATTTAATATTGAAGAAAACTACATATAAAACTAATTAGGAAGAAAAAGGCTTTATCTGAACTAGTTACATTAGTAAGAATCATACAGAACCAGATAGTACTTAAAACATGTGACTAACAACATGAAAAAAAAAACACACAACAACACAAAAACATCACTACTGGTGATGACTCATCTCTGTTTTCTTGATGTTGCACTTCCAATATATTTATTCTGCTCACTGAACTTATTTTTCTTAAAGTTTCATTTCAACGTACAGCTATAGACTAACAAGAGAAAATACAGTAAGAAAGATAACTAAGATAAGGATATATATAAAATCTTCAGAATGAAGAAGTAAATTAGAAGATACACTCTCACAGCTTTACCAGGCTGTTTCTGTCTCATCAGGTATCAGAGGATAGAAGAGGATAGAAGATATTTGATTGTCTATTTAAACATTATGTTTCCTTACCTGAAGAAAAAGGTTCTTAAAGAAAACTGGAGTTTGTATTTCTCCGCACTTCAAAGGACTACACATAAGCAATGTGTTGAACACTATATCTGAAATGACTGTGACAGTTCAGATAGGACTTGGGGTCTGACTGCATCTGCTACTAACATTTTAACCTCAAAGTCAATATTAAAAGGAAGAATTATGTGTATATTTATATATTGTTAAAAAGTTATGAATTATGACTCCCAGAGTGGTGAAGCATTGGAATGGGCTGCCCAGGGAAGTGGTGGAGTTCCCTGCCCCTAGAGGTATTTAAAAGATGTGTGGATGTGGCACTAAGGGACATATTATAGTGATGGAACTCAGTAGGCTGGGCTGACAGTTGGATTGATGATTTCAAAGGTCTTTTCCAACCTAAATGATTCTATAATAAAATAAACATTATTAAAAACTACCTCAGGTGGCAGCCACATGCACAAAAGGACTACAGAATACCCATATGGAAATTAAAATTAAACTTACATCATGAGTTCTGCTCTCCATTCACTGTCTGGCTCATCAGTTTGGTTTAATGCTTTAACAATTTGAGACAGGCTGGGAACAAGGTAACAGCGGAATCCAGGCTTAAGATATGGTCTCACAAATTGCCAATAAAGAACTGAGGCATTATATATCAAAAAATAGTATCTAAAAAAAAAAAGAGAGAGAGAAGAATCAAGAATGGAGGATGTACTTAGATTAACTTGAAACTACAGAGTAAGAATTTTAAGACACTCCTAGGAAATAAAAATTTGAACTTTTCCTACTGAAGTTCCTGAATTAACCTTGACTCAAAACTTTGAGCACACGTACAGCATAGGAAGAGTAAGGTAACTCTTAAGACTACACTTTACCCAGTAATTAACTACTTAAAATAAGCTAAAATGCTGCTCTCCTCCTCCAGAGGATAAATATAAAAGAGGAAGAAAAGCCCTGAGATACCTACCAGGTTTAAACAGTCTGTTTCATCCTGTTTATTTAATACTATTACAGTATTCTATACTGTCACAGCATGCACAGTAGTTAAAGAAATAAACTAAGAAAACGGAAGGGAAATCCATCAAGAAAAAAAAAAAAAAGACTATCTAGTGGAAAGCTGAGACAAACACCTATGAAAACCTAACTCACTAACATCTCCTGAGATTTAAAGAGTAAATACTATCAGGAGGTCCTACCTTTGATCATGTGTTGCAAAATCCATTGCTTTCATAAAAAACAGCACGAACTTTTCAAATGCTTCCTAAAATAGAGCAAACATGATTTAGGAAATTTGTACATAGCCTTTATGAATTACCAATACATTATTTTCATATTTCAATATGTTCATGTTTCATCATGTTTATTTTCAGACCATTCTCAAATAAAACATGTTGTCATAATAACGTGTTGCCATACACCAGAACAACTGAAAAACAGTAGCATTGCCTGTTACCATGCTTGCCAGATTTCAAAATTTCAGACTATTTTTTCTTTAATTTCTGCCAAAGTTTAATCATTAGGACTGAAATTGTCCAAAGCTGTAAAGTTGGGTCCTTTTAAATTTTTCAGCAAAGAAAGCTCAGAAATTTCCAAGATGAAAGCCAGGAAAAAAATATTGGTTTGTTACATTAAAAAATGTAGGTATCATTTTCTTCTGAAAAGTTCCAACATGCCATACTCGTAATCATTTGTCAACTGAATGCTGTCAGGCATGTTCTTTTAATCGTCAATGCTGCTGAAAAGCAGCTTTTCAGGAAAAACAAACAAACAGAAACACAAAAATCAGGGGGCCTGGTGGATACCAGCTTGAACATAAGCCAGTAACTTATGTATGTGAGTTTGTAGCAAAGGAGGTGAACATTATCCTGGGCTGCATAAGGACAAGTGTCACCATCAGACTGAGGGAGGTGACCCTTCCCCTCTGTTTTGCACTGGTGAGACCACACCTGGAGAGCTGGGTCCAGTTGTGGGCTTCCACAGGACAATAGAGACATGGACATACTGGAAAGAGTCCAGGGAAGCACCACAAATAGGGTCAATAAAGGTCTAGAGCATCTCACCTATAAGGAAAGACTGAGAGAGCTGGGACTGCTAAGCGTGGAGAAAAGAAGTCTCAGAGGATCTTATCCGTGCATACAAATTACTGAAGTGAGGGTGCAAAAAAGATGGATCCAGGCTTTTTCAGTAGTGTCCAGCAACAGGACAGGAGGCAATGGGCACAAACTGAAATACAGGAGTTTTTTTCCGAACACAAGACAACACTTTTCTATTGTGAGTGTGACTGAGCACTGGCAGAGCTTGCCCAGAAGCTGTAGAGTCACAATCTCTGTGAGATAGTCAAAAGTTGTCTGGACTTGGTCCTGGAAAACCACCTCTGGGTGGCCCTGCTTGGAGTAGATGACCTCCACAGGTCCCCTCCAGCCTTTACCATTCCATACTTTCTTTGAAACAGCAGTCAAATCCAGTAAGCTGCAAATCCATTTTCAATTTATATATGTGTTCAATTATGTTTTACATTTTATGTATAACATTCCTTTAAGCTTCCACATAGAGCGAGCTTGCTTCCACATGGACTGAGCAAGACTTTCCCAAGAACTGCAAAAAGCTATGCTGAACAGCTTTCTACCGACCTAAGAGGTCCTCTCAGTGGTTTTTATCTTGCAGCCATTCAGCACCAAAGTGATCAGGCTAGGACAGGGAAAAAGCGAAGAAAGTAAAGATAAGGAACCTAAAGAGCTGGATAACAGGATGGGATACTTGTAAAATGAAATGTATATTGAGAGCACAAATGATGACAGGAAGGAATACAGTGTTTAGAGAAGACTAGAACTAACTGAAGAGACTGTGGCTGAGAAACAGATAGGAGAAAAAGTATATCATGAAAAGCAAAGGTACAAGAGGAATAGAAATCTGGTGAAGAAGAATAAAATTGGGAGAAACTAGAATTTGGTCACATAAGGAAGGGATTTTTGAAAATCTGTGAGAAAGACACAGTGGAAGCAGAAAAGCAGAAGTGGAACTGGGTGGGCAAGAAGGGGATGCTGGCAAAGGGCTCTGTATAGTGTGACAAAACATAATAAAACTCTAGGAGAGATGAGACTGATTTACTGGATTCTGGGATTGGTGTAAAAAGGTTACTGAGCAATGAGTGGGAACTCCCCAGATAAAGGGAAAAACAGGATCAAGAGCCTGAGAGGTGACAGACGTGAAAGTAGAATAGTCACAACTAGTGCATAAGAATGTAAGAGTCCTAGTTGACTAACAAGGTTTTCCCAGGATGTAAACCAAAAGTAAGGACAATTTTATCTGGTTTCTAAACGAAAGATGATTACTAGTGGTAGACCATGTGTAGTTGTGCCGCTCACTGTTGCATAAATGACCTAGGAACACAGCAGTGAACAATCCTCACAACTTACAAAAAGTGTACGTTAAAAGCACATTAGAACATATGTCACAAGGGAGCCACAGCTGGGATTGCACATGCATGAATGATTCTGAACTTCTATCAAATTGACAAGAGCAAAGAAGAAAACAGCAAAATTTGGCTGACATTTATAGAACATCACAGACCAGTTTGATTAATTTAGAAAGATAACACATGCTCTGAGAAGGCAAAGAAAGCATGGATACCATGTTAGGGAAAAGTTTCTAGCTTGAAGGGTAATTCAAAAACATTATTAAAATAAACTATGGGACTATCCATCAGAGAGATTTGTGAATGCAAATTACACAAATGCTTAACACCTGCCAAAGCTATTTCAGTTCAGAGCTTAGGTAAGAAATTGTCAAAGCTAAGTGATGACAGTATGAGGAATAGTGAAATACTCAAGACAGAAAATAGGTCCAACTCCATCTGAAATTCAGAAGGAGGTAAGACCTGCTCATCATGTACAGAGTATAACCAAATACTAGCACAAAGGAGCTTTTAGAAGCAGAAGTATACTACTGAGTTGCTACCAGAAAGTTTCATCTCTCATTTCAAAAAGCCACATCCAAAGCACTACATTGAAAGGCAACTGAAGAGAGAAATGAACTGGACGACCTCTCTGAGGTACCTTTAGTGTATTTTTGAATGAAACATTTTGCAACTGTTTTTCTGCTTACAACTAAATTTGATCTGAAAATATCATAATGATTTAATAGTGAAAAAGTTAACTTTGAAATTATTGACCTTCTGAAAAACCTTCCATGTGTTGATGTTTTTTCCCGAACATATTTGCTATATTAGTTCAATTCAGCGGATAGCTTTGTTTACTCCCAAACACGTTAATGTACTTCTATTTGATTTTTCCCAGAGTTCTGATGACTGACCTTTGTATGTTTTAAATGACGGAAAGCTTTGCATTAAAAGCAATACATAAAAACCTAGAATGAATACTCTTAAGATGTAACTTAATATAATACAACCTTCATCATTTCTCACCAAATTATCTGTAGAGAGTGGAGTGTGCAACTGTCCTTGGCACAAATATGCTCTACCAATAAACTGGTTTACAGGAAATCTTCCTTTAAAATACATTTGTAGACAGTCACTGCTAATTTGCAGGTATCCCAGCTAAGAGAAAAAAAAAGCATTTTATTTTTTTTTTAAATGAATGCTTATTCTAACTGTGTAGCACATAACAGCATTATCAGTATGAAAACAATATATCATAAAGTTGCATTCCACTAGGCCATTAAGTTTTCTTAAAATTTAAAGGTAGAAATTTTGTCATTCCAAACACTTAAAAAATGTTTCCTTTATTTAATACAGCTCCTGAATCACTTAGTCATAGAATCCCTTACAGTATACAGAAAAGTTTAATTTTTTAGCAGCCATTAATAGAATTAAGATAAATGCAAAGTTTCTTGTATGATTAAAAAAAAAAGTATGTATATTAGGCTGCAGGATTTTGCATGGATGTCAGCGCTGCACCTCTATTTTCAGACAACAGAAAACACTTGGGTGGCTTGCTGCTTGGAAAAAAATAAGTTACTTTATTAGAAACTATGTCTGCTTCAATTCCAATCACTTATACCCATGGATTGAGAATTATAAAATACTTCAAAATTAAGAACCTCTACCATATGTTATGGAAGTCAGCTCAAAAAGCGACAGTTTTTCATAATTAGAATGCAATTCTTCCTTCTTTTGGTCCACTAGGGACCCTTCATAAACAGTTTATATTGTTGACAACAAGGAAAAAAAAAAGACATGGAAAACTATTTCATATTACAATGGTATGCTTTATATATTTTGGACTAATTATAAACTTTATAAACCACAGGTTACTGATTATAAAAAAGTGATGATTCAGGGAAGAGGCTGAGTTTTTAACAAGGAATGCATGCTAAAACAATTGCTCTGCAAAAAAAAAGAAAGGAAAGTAATATTTAAGTAATAACTTTAACACAGATAAACTAACTAAATTACAAACCTGAAATGCCTGTTCAGCACACAGAACGTATAAGTCTGTGCTGAAGTTATCTGATGAGTCAAGTGCAGATCTCCCTTGACAGGCTGATTTGATCAACTCATAAGCATCCTTCAAAGCCTGAACATCTAAAGTAATAGATAATTTATGATTCAAGATGGACCAATAGGCATGTAATTGCATTATTCAGATCAACTGTGTAACACCGTCTTCCTCCTTTAAAGAAAGAAATTACCACAGAATCAAAAATGGATGGGTTGGCGGGGACCCTACAGCCCACCCGGGTCCCCCCATGCCATGGGCAGGACCCCTGACCCCAGCGCAGGCTGCCCAAAGCCCCCCAGCCCGGCCTTGGGCACTACCAGGGGTGAGGCACCCACGGCTCCTCTGGGCAACTGCCCAGAGGTTTTAATTAGGAATTGCCCCAAAATTATGAATTTTTAGGGAAAAAAGGTCAAGCAGATGTTGTTCAAAGCCAGCAGCAGTTGTAAAATGAAGCATTAACAACTCTGGTGCAGTTTAAAATCACTGATGTAAGCAAACAATAAAGTAAATCACTTTGAAGGTCTTAATTGCAACTCGCTGGCCCCAAGAATACATCCTGCTGAAAAAGCAACTTGGAATTGGGTCCGTAAGGCTGCTTGATGAAGTAAGTTTGACTGGCAGAAAATCAGGCTAAGAAGCACAATTAAAGCGTTTGGGAAAAAAAAAAAAAAAAAAAAGACCGTACGATTTTTTCGGGACAGGCGCACGTCCCGCGGCGCCCGTGGTGCGGGGCCGCAGCCTGGCACCCCCTCACCTCGGCGGCTCTGCGCGGCCAGGAGCCGCTCGCGGACGGCCACGTCCATGTCGCCCCCCCCGCCGCTCTGCCAAGCTCGCCGGAGCCGTTTGCCGACGAGTTCTTCCGAGAGCTTTGCCGCACAACCGGGAGAGCAGCCAGGGCACGTCCTCCGTCCGTCGGCCCGCCCGACAGCCCCCGCCTGCTCCGGCGGCCCCGCCGCGCTGCCTCCCTGTGCTCGGCCGCCGTTGCCCGAGCGGGACTCTGCCGCCGCGCGCGTCCCAGCAACGCTCCCGCCGCGCGCGTCCTAGCAACGCTCCCGCCGCGCGCGTCCCAGCAACGCTCCCGCCGCGCGCGTCCTAGCAACTAGGTCCTGTCCCCGCCCCGCGGGCGGTACGGGCCGTTTCTCGGGGAAGGTCACGGCCCGTTCCTCGGAAAGAGCCCGCCGCGGCTGGTCGGCAGCGCTATTGCTGCAGCGTGCGCCGTGGCAGAAATCCCGCACACTCCGTGAAAACAAATGCTCTCGAGCTTTTAATGCATGCTTACCGCCACGCACACGCTGTACGAAATCACTGCACAAGCGGACTCAGGTTAACAAGGGCACCGACCGATAGCTTCCTTTAGGTAGAACTACTGCTGAGAAGCACTACCACCAGTAATTTTGGTTGCTGTTTATAGAGCTTCCAACGTGAAACCTTTTGAAACAGGCCACCAGTGCCTGCAGCTTCGGGCTGGAGCAGAATGAAGTGCCGAGCGACGTTTGGGTCATATCAGCCCACACAGAAGGAAGCTGCAGGCTACAAACAGTGATCTTCCAAAACTCGAGACTTTTGCATCTTTTTAGTCATTTCACAGTATATCGGCCAAGAACAATTTTATGATAAAAAAATAACCTTCAGAGAACAACATTGCAGAAAAGATACAGTCAAAACAACACAAAACAAACAAAAAAAGCACAGAAAAAAAATAAATCTGTAACAAAATAAATCTGTAAAAATAAATCTGGACGTGCTGCCATTTGACAGACCAAATGAAGGACTGAAGCTGTCGTGTTCTCTCTCCCTCCAGCTGCTGAGATGTGGAACGCTGTTTTGCATAACACTGTTGTCATGAAGACTATCTATGGACTTAAACTTGTAAATCCAACATTTAAATGTAAACCCTTTGCACTTTAAGCTAAATTGAAATTCTGCACTGGTAGGATGTTGCAGCCCTGAGAAGACAGAACGCATTGTGCAGAAGGACAGCATTGCTATTAAGTTTCCGAAGACACTTCTTGCAGTCATCTATATCTGAATTATGAGAGGCCAGTAGGGTGAAAGCCGATAAAAACAGTAAGTGCATCAAACTCTTATGCTTCAGGCCCAGCTACTGAGTAAGTGACACATACGGTACATTTCAAGACAGTAGACCTTTCAGTTTATGAAGTGCTGCTTCATATGAAACAAATATATTCAAGAACCTGGAAAGAATTCAGCTTTAGACACCTTCCTATTCTCTAGCTGTTCTCCAGCCTACTCCTGACCACACAGCCCATCAGAAAGAACAAACTGCCTTGCTTGTATGAACGTTAATAAACAAGAACAAAACTCGTGAGATGAACAAAACCTCTGTATTACATAAAAAAAACACCTTGTGTATTACAAAATCCTTCAAACTCACTGCTGCTGATCCCTACACACCTGCGTGCGGTGTAGCCCTCCTCTTTTGGATTGTGGCACATGGCAGGTCACAGTAAACCTAAGTACCCTAAGTACCTAACGTAACTACACAGACCAATATATGGTCTCATAGAATCATGAGACAGCTTTGGGAGGGAGAGGAAAGAAAACTCTGTAGCGACTTTGTGGCAATTTCTGAAACAGAAATGCATGCCTACGTAGATATTTGCCCTATACTGTGGTGAATTCTCATCCCAGTGAAATTGACAGCAACATTAATATCCTCCGCTTATTTTGAATTGTTTTTCCATTGTCAACCCTAACGTAACGAGAAAAAAAAAAAAAAAAAAAAAAAAAAAAAGAGGACGTGCATCTGGGACCACGCCCGTCCCGGCCGAGAGAGGAAGCCGGCTGCCTGCAGGCACAGCTCCGCTTCCGCGGGGCCGCCCCGCCTCCCGCCGCGGAGCCGGGCGACGCCGCGGCGCTTCGCGCCCCTTGCGGCGGCCCCTCCCCGCTTCCCATCGCGCCCGCAGGCGGCCCCGCGCTCTCCCGCCGGGAGCCGCGGCGCTCAGCAAGCGCTCGGCGCACGCGCGGCGGAGCGCGCCCAGCTCCTGCTCCGCGGCGGAAGCCGCGTTTCCCGGCGACGCGGGGACGCCATGCGCGGCGCCCGCGGGGTGCTGCTGGCCCTGCTGCTGGCGCGGCTGGCTGCCGCCGCCGAGCTGCCCGCCGGGGCCGCGTGCGGAGCGGCTCCCCGAGCCGAGGCGACGGCTCCGCGCCGAGGCCCCGCCGACCGCGTGGCCTGTGGCAGCACCCGGATCCCCGCCCCCGGCGCCCTCCGCGGCCGCCCCGCCCCGCCGCCCCGCCGCCGCCGGGCCCCGCGGGCACCCCCGCGGCCCCGGCCCCGCCCCGCCGCCGCCAGCTGGCCCGAAACTTGCGGCCTGCGCCGCCCCGGGGCTGTCGACGCGTCCCGCCGTACCGGCGGCAGCAGGTGGGCGGGCCGGCCTCCCATCGCTGCCGTGCCGTGCCGTGCCGTGCCGTGCCGTGCCGTGCCGGCGGAAGCCGTCCCGGGGCTACCAGGCGCGGACAGGGGCGGGCGGCGGGGCCCCGGCTCGGGCTGGCTGCAGGAGCTGCGGCGCGGCCGCCAGTCCCGCCGCCCTGCTTGCCCGCACCGGGGGAATGGCTCGGTTCTGAGACGGGGCTCGGAAAGGCTTCCGATGGCAGGTGTTCTAGCGGCCCGGGTAAAGCTGGTCTCGACTGCTCTGTGACGTGGCTTGTGGTGTGGAAACTAGGGAGCCTTACCTGAGGAAAAAAGAACTCGTTTCCTACCGGGAGGGAGCCTGCAGAACAATTAGAGACCTAGAGATTCTGTCAGAGAGGAGGGTATTTTCAGCTGGTTGGAGAGTGAAATCTGTGGCAGAGCCCTGAATTTCCAGGTTGTGGTTTTGGAAAGAACCCAGAGGAGCTGTAAGACACAGACACTGAATTTCTTTACCGCTTCTAGTTCCAAGGAATCTCAGAACGATTTCTAAATAAACAAATAGAGAGTATCCACAGAGTTACTACAGTGGGAAAGGAGGCTTTCTATAATTGATTATGAACACAAACTGTACAGTAACTTATTTAAGCAGATGAAAAGTAATACTGTGTTTTGTTGTTGGCATTTAGTAGTGCAAGAAGTTAAATTCTACAGGAAAAGTCTATTTAACATTCTTTTGGGGGGTGTGTCTGTTTGCAGGTCTGTGAATCAAGTGTGTGTGGAAAAATCGCTTGTGTTCAGAACTAATACTCCTTATCATACTGATACCATTTCTGTCCCTGGTGAACATGATCTGCTGTTCTGTGTGCAGCTGGATGACTGTAAGTAACTTCTCTTTCCATTAACTTAATTCATAGATAGCCTTTGCTTAGGGAATCTCTTTTTAAACTTACGTGCTATATTTGCTAGAAATTATTTCATTTGTTATAGTCTCTGAGAGACCATAGGGAATCACCATCCCATCGCTGAAGACAAAAAATTATCGTTGCCCTCATTTTGAGGGTAGTGTTCCCTTGGCTAAACACGAATCACTCTTTAGCAATTATTTCTGTATCTAAGACACCTTAATTTGCTACACTTAGAGCAGTAAAGAAAGTTTGACATCTGTCATATTTTTCCTATTAGGAAAGGAAGGAAAAACTTCCTATTATCCTTTTCAGAAAGCGGTTTATTATCTTATCTTGGATTACTCATTTGATATACTTATTTTCATACTTCCTTCTTTGCTGTCACTGATTTTCAGTGATCACATACCCTAGTAGGGCATGTCAATAATGTTTTTTCTCCTTCTGCTTTCCTCAATGCATTTTGTTTGTCTGATTCGGTGTCCAGCTCACTGGCATTCATTGAGATTGCTTAGGAGCTCATGTTTGAACACATATTATTTTCTCTTTTGACACTCGTGTCTGGGAGTTTTGATCAACAGTCCCATCTACTTCGGACTTGTGTCATAAAATCAGAGAACATTCTAGGCTGGGAGAGGCTTAGGAGGTTACCTGGTCCAGGTACTAGTCAAAGAAGGGTCCTGTAATTTAGTCCACCTTTCAAATCCTTGTAGATGTTACCTGAATGTTTGTATGTGTTAAAAAGTGTGTTCAAACAAATCCATCAGGATGAATCTCTTTAGTATGTCCTTAATCATTTGACTGAATTATATGACATAGTGCCTTAGCAGTAATAATTTAAAACATTGTAATACTGTAACACTACTGAATGGTGCTGGGACAAGAAGACATCATTGCGAGATACCAGTAGAATTTTGTCTTTTTAGGATGTCTATTCACAATTCATACTTACTTTAAAGTTTATCAGCCTTAATTACTTTTTAATCCATTTAATGTTGCTTTTACTAAATGTATACTGCTGCTGTTTTGTCATTAAAACATCATTAAAACATCGTATGGGTCCAACTTGGGCATCTTACAAAAATGAGAGCACATGTTAAACTAGTTGCCTTAAGCAGTTTTCACAATTTCAGAAAATCACGTATGTGTATCAACACGTTTCTCAAGAAACAGTACAAAGTAGTTCCCATGATATCATCCTCCTGTTCATAGCTCGTATTAGTCTGTTAGCAATCTTACTAAGGATTAATTACTGTAAGGCACTATCTAGCTTATAATTACTGAAGTTGTCCCTTGTAAAAATATTAGCACAATGTTTACTTTTTCATAGAACTATCTTTTTTAGTAATTTTACGTTGGTAGAATTTTTTTTTCTTTTTTCACCTTTTAGCAAAGCTGAACTATTTCCAGCAACCACAGCCTATCAAAGAATCTGATTTTCTGAAGTTCTCGGAGAAGTACGGCAGACTCTCTTTCTTAGCAGTATCACAAGTCCAGCCATCGTTTTCTGCCTTTTACCGGGTGAGTTGAAAAAAAGATAGCAACCAGTTTGCAGATATGCCTTTGCTTTTGATGTCTGTAATGAGACCTAACGAGAACAGAATTAAATATTCCTCATATATTTTTCCCCTATAAACCACAGTATTTTCAGTTCTTTTCATTCCTTGTTGTGTAAAAAGTTTCTAATTAGTTTTCTTGTATGTAGTTTGGACATTTTAGATAAAACTGGCTGTGCACTAAGGAGAAGTTTCAGTTTGTCTCTCTGCCCTGAGGATGTCGTTACCTTGCACTTGGCCTTACTATTCCACAGTGATGTTGTTTGTAGTTTCTCCGAATTGTCTTTTCAGGCTGGTGATCCAATCCTAATCTATTTTGATTCATCATCTACACTGAGTATGCTTAGACAACCAGTGAAAATGGGAGTCAGTGGACTCTGTGTTGATGGAAATCCTGCTGGTTAGTAAAGGGGAAAGCGTTTCTAAGGGCTGTGTGCTTCTGTTGTGTCTTAGCTGACAATGTCTCTTAACTCAGGCTTCCTGGAAAGTAAAAGCACAAGCTGTACTCGGATTTTCACCAACTTGAGCAAGAGCTGCATTACTGACCCTGCCCTAGATGCTGCCTCATACTACCGTGACTTCACAGTGCTAAAGGTGCATGTCGTATTTCTTCTTTTGCTAAGCATCTTTCCATTGCCTTCCATTGATACTTCAGATACCAAATCACTCTATTTTCAAGTTATGTAGTACCCGTTGATCTTCTGATTATTATACCCCTCTTGCTAGAAATCCTGTTAAAAATGTCCCAGTAATCAGTAATAATCCATCACTTTTCTTTTTTTTTTTTTTTTTTTTACACCCAAGTACTTTTCAATAAACTTCAGTTATTATCTAGTTATTAATGCATAGAACAGGTACTTCATCAATATTTCATAACTTGAACAGTTTAACCACAACTCTCTTACATTTTAAACAGACTGTTTATCAAAGTATTTTGATCTCTTCCATCAACTTGATCAACCAAGCAAAGTATATTCCTAGGAAAAAGTAAAGGTTTCTTTTTTTTTTTTTTTTTTTTTTTGATACAACATGTTCTCTCTAAAATCATTTTGGATGCCAGTTATATTATCTTTATTTTGCACAATCACAAAATGGTTAAGGTAGGAAGGGGCTCCTGGAGGTCATCTAGTCTAACCAACCCCCACTCAAGCAGGGACACCAAGAGCAGGTTACCCAGGACCACATCCAAGCAGCTTTTGAGTCTCCTTCCTAAGGAGGAAGTGTTTAGATGTGTTCCAGTTTGTGCCCATGGCCTCTTCTCCTGGCACCGGGCACCACTGATAGGTGCATGTCTCTGTCCCCTTTGCAACCTACCCTTTGGGTATTTATATACACTGATGAGATTTCCCCCGAGCCTCCTCTTCTCCAGGCTGGACAGTCCCAGCTCTCCCAGCCCCTCCTCATAGGAAAGGTGCTCCAGTCCTTTGATAATCTCAATGCCCCTCCACTGGGCTCTTTCCAGCACATCTAGTCTCTTGTGTACAGGGGGGCCCAGAACTGGACCCAGCCCTTCCGTTGTGGCCTCACCAATGCTGAGTAGAGGGGAATGGATCATTTCTCTTGACCTGCTGGCAAGACTTTGCTTAATTCAGCTGAGAATACAGTTAGCCTTCTTAGCCAAGGGCACATTTGCTGATTCATGTTTGACTTGGTGGCCATGAGGACTGCTAGATCTCTTTCTGCAGAGCTGCTTTCGTACATTCATAGATTGAATTTCATATCAATTTTCCCATTATTTATGCTGAGAGTAATGTCAAAATAACCAGCTTTTTGTTCTGGGTTCATCATGCTGGTCTTGCTGAATGTTAGCATAAGAACATCTCACCACTTTCTCTGGTATTCCGAGATAAAAGAGCAATATAAATATTAACACCTTATTAAGACTAATGGCCCAGTTTACCCTTCAGTTGGAAATACTCTTATAAATCTATATAATTGTAGTAGAGAGTATTGCATTGACCAAATTTAACTCATGTTTTCAGGGCTTGCTTTGTTACTGAGCCCCAAATAAAAAAGAATAAGGCTAATAATAAAAGTTTTCTTTTGATCTAACAATATATTCAGTACAGTATGTCTGTGATTTCTAGAACACAAATGGATGACAAACTTTACATATGTGGAATAATCAGTCATTCTTGTCAATGTAATATCTAAGGTCTTTTTAATGATGGTTTCATGACTTTAGGCAGTTGTAAACCCAGCAAAACTTGTTTTTTGGTGGTGTTTGTTTGTTTTCCCCAGGTTCCAATCGATGGCACTCTTGTGGAGTCCATGAAGGTCAGTCTCTATTGCTAATGAAAGTAATTTCTGCTTCTGAAATAAAATATATCTAGAATATTAGGCATTCATAGTAAGGCCCATGAGTGAGAGTGGAAAGCCAACTTGTGAGAGTTGAAATATTTTGTGCCTGAAACAAGATTTTTTGTAAGTGTGACATAGACAAAATACAGGGTTATAAGGCAAGGTGTACTTTTAAATGATTGAGCATGGGTGGGGTTGGTGTTAGGGAAATAGCTTGTTCTCTTAGGAAAAACTGGGCATCTCGAACAGAGTGACATATCCCCAGATTTCAGCTACAGCAGGAAAGTAAATCCAGCTTTGACAGAAAAGCCGTGGAAAAGAGTAAAAAAGGCACACTCTGTTTAAACAGTTGTTGTTTGTTAATATGCTTACTGTTTCCAGGTGAAGATCATCCCAGTCACACCACCTAGAGCTCCCTACATGAAAGACAACACATGTAACAATGCTGTTTCTGAGGTATGTCAACCTGTTTTCCTTAGGGCAGCTCAACACCAGCTTGAAGTCATTACCCATATAAAGTCATTACCTGACTGTGTCTCTGATTCTTCTCTGAATTGGACTCTCAGGTGATCTATGAAATAGAATTCAATGGCACCCGTGGGATTCAGAGTGTGTCTGTCCGGTTCAAAGTGACCAACATCTCTGGGAACTCAGGAGTCTCTCTGCAGCAGCACTTCACTTTGCACTTCTGGGTCAGTGCCCCCATCCACCCTGAGCTCTTGCCAAGTTTGTGTTCTGTAGCATGTGAACTAGTTTTGTATGGAGAAATGTGAAAAGATAAGAACAGCATCACAGTCGTATGATAGCATGAGAACCCTGGTACATAGCTGGTACTCGAAGGAAGTGGGGACATAGCTTTGATCTCAAGTAAACTGTGTTAGTAGAACAGGCTCTGTGCAAGCATGCACACTTGAGCAAATTTGAAGGGGCTAGTAATTTTGATCTGGCTTTTTGTTGTTGTTTTATTTACTTTGTATTTGTGTGTGTGTGTGTGTGTTTTGTTTGTTTGTTTTTTCTGGGGGAGCAGGGCAGAGGGATGATGAATGAAAGGGTTGGAGCTGATACTGTATCCAAGATGTTCAGAGTTTGTTCACAAGTTCATGTTCTTGTTGGTCCCTTCCAACCTGGGATATTCTATGAAAGTTGGTAAATCTAATCCAGGTATTTTTTAAATTTTGCCTGTGCAGTGAGAATAAGAGTTATTCTGGAGGGGGTGGACATCTGGGAAATGCTAGTATGTGTTAGAGTTCATATAAGCCTTCTCCCGTGGAGGAATTTGGATAAATGGTTACCTCAGGAGTTAGTGTGACCTCAGGAGTTAAGTGTGCAGTGCAACCTTGCTAAAATTATCCCTAGAGGCTACCTCCATAAAATAATGTAGAAGTGGAATCTGCCACTCAGAATCAAGGTTAAGGCAGAGCTTGTTCTGCAGATAATCTGCAGAATGGCCAAAACTGATACATCTGCTTCCTTAGAGAGAAATACTGAGCAATTCAATGTCTCAAAAAAACATCCTGGTAGAGTGCACACGTCAGGATAAAGACATCTAATTTGTTTGTTCGTTTTGCTTCCTGGACTGTTGATGGACTTGTCAGGTCAAAAGCACTATTTGGAAACAAATAGTGGAGGCTTTGGGAGTGTATCATATTTAGTCACTCCAAAAATGCATTGCATCTACATTTCTGCAAATACAAATTTGGTCTCCTCAGAAAAATGAATCTCATTGGTGATAACATTTTCCTTTTTTCCTTTAACATTCTCTTTTGCTTTGTTTCTTCCCTTTGCCTCTTGATAGACCAGGACTCCATCTCATACATTGCCTAGAAGCGGAAACCCTGGCTTTATCATTGGAGCACCACTGCTGATTGCAAACACTGGTGCCACGCAGCATGTATCCTTTCTGCTGTCAAGTTTTATTTATCTCTGGGTTTCTTGACGCCTGGTACTATTCTGTTTGGACTCTTGAGATTCTACCTTTACCTGTGAGGGCATACTTCAATATTACTTTGCAGCTATCAGTAGGCCTTTTGGTCAGGAAACCCTGTAGGGTTAAGGAGGAATGTGGTTTACGGAGAATGTTAAATAAAAGTTGGGTGTCATTTATTATCTGGTAGTTTTTTGTTTGGCTTCTTGACATGCAGTCTATTAGATGAGCATTTTAAGGAGTGAGGGTGATGGAAGTTGTTCACAGTTCCTCAGACACACGGTACAATTTGGAAAAAATATGAGGACTGGCTGCAAGCTCAGGTAAGAACACGCTGCAGTCACCCTTACTAACATACTTGGAAGACTCTCACTCAGCACCTTTTTCCATAGCTTCTCCCTCACTTCTGTGGAGCCAGGCGCTTTCCCTAAGGTCACCAATGGTTCTCTACAGATTTTTCATCTACTCCAAAGAGGACTAGACTGTCAGAGGGATGGTGGACATCTAGAGCAGTTTGCACATAGTGATGGCCCTCTGGGAAGGTCTGAGTCTTTGGTCTGGCAACATGTCTTGGCCAAGAGTAGCGTTTGTATTTGAGAAGTGATTTATAATGGAACCTTAAAAACTGATTGATTTGATGATGTGGGTGACACTGAGGTGATATGATAGCTAAAAAGCTGTCAGTTTTCCGCATCATGTGTTATCCTGCCATGTTCTTCTTGCTTCTCATTGCAGAAAGGATTACAACTTTGCCTGCTTAATACTGATACTTCTGTAATGGTTCTATTGACTTCATATTCTATTACCAATGAAGGGTTTCGATATCAGCTGCTTCTGCCCAGGAAAGCGCTTTCTGAAAGCTGTAATTCTATTTCATTTCCAGCCTACCCCAAACAGAAGAAAGTAACTGCAGTTACATCCAGATGAAGTTATATGAGGCTCTTCAGGGGATGAACACAGCAGAGGACCTTGCTATAACTAGCAGTGCTCATTCAACCCAGGTAGAAGAGTGGGCAACCATTCTGATTCAGAACTGCAGTGTACAGGTAATGTAAATGTAAAAAGACCATCTGAATATTTGTTTTTTATATCTTTGTGTTAGTTTGAGGAGGATGAGTGATGGGAAAAAAAAAAAAAGAACCGTCTTGTTCATCAGGGCTTGGTTTCTTTGCATGATGATCCACTGAATATCAGGTGCCTTGTAAACAGCCATCCTTATTAAGGTTCTTACTATTAGAATATTTATTAAACAAAAGAAGAACTGATAGATTTAATCTCTCTTGAATCCCGTTCCTGATATTCAAAGAGTCAAAAAAAAGTTTAATACTCAATCTAGCGTTGCACTACCTAGTTTTCTGACAGCTTTCTAGAACTACCTGGTTACTCCCATTAATTTGATGCTTATATTATTATTGTCCTTTCTGATTTTCTAGTTTCTAGGATATTTATGCATTACCTAACTAAAGTTAAGAGCTTGCGATCCAAGTATTTATAGAAGAGGGAAGTTCTGTTTTGATCATTT
Organism: Netta rufina; assembly: GCF_964035555.1. Taxonomy (NCBI): domain Eukaryota; kingdom Metazoa; phylum Chordata; class Aves; order Anseriformes; family Anatidae; genus Netta; species Netta rufina. Next base: position 37,727,404 of record NC_140130.1, read on the forward strand.
TAATCTATCAGGAGATGGCCTAATGGAATGTAAAATCCAAGTGATAGAGCTGAGACAAATTCTATTTGGAAATGAGATGACAGCGAGATGAGTATAGCTCTAAAACGTGCAGCTGACCTGACCAGAAGTTACGGGGTTAGTTCTGAAGTAACTCATTGAAGTTGTGACCTCTGCTACACAAAATGTTAGACTTTGACTATAATGGTCCTTTTCAACTTTTCAATCTTTAAAATACTATATTGAGATGCTTGGGTTGCCTTTTATTTTCAGGCTATGAACTGTACTTCCTGTTGCATGGTTCCTGTTACACTGAATATACAGATACTGTGGACTAAGGTGGGCCTCCTGTCCAACCCTCAAGCTCAAGTACTGAGTGCACAGTACTCTTATCAGTGTCACCCTCTAAAGGTATGAAACTTAAAACCCTTCTCTTGTACACAGAAGTCATTAAATGGGATTCACAGATTATTTAAGAACCAAAGAATCAAATGGTCTTGATATTTCTGAGTTGTGATTTACTGAGCTGTAGCAGTGGTCTGGCTACAATGATAAGAGTTTATATATAACAGCTCCACAGAGGAAGGTGATTTTATAGTCTTATTGATACTGTCCTCAGTCAGTTATACAGCTGGAAAAGGTACTTTCTTTCCAACCCCAAATCACCTTCTGCCAGTTAAGGAATCAAACTTTAAACTTTTAACTATATTCAGTATATAGTTGTTATAAAAGTTCAGCAACTACTTGTTTATCTTGTCCCTTAAAGCCTTGCTATGAAATTTATCTTGATTTTTATTTCACAAACACCACAGCCTGCTGATAATCTATTCAGGAAGATATTTCTACTGCTCTAGGGGTTCTGAAATCACCAGCAGGCAGATGAGGAAGAGTCTAATTCTGATGGTGGTAGGTTTCAAGAATTAGGGGGAATGATCATGAGCCAGAAAGCAAGTTTTTAAGAGAAGATTACTTAATGTCAGCAGGAAGGTAGAGCTAACAGGACTGTGAAGGAAAGTGAACAGTTTTTTTTTTTGAGTATGTGTGGATCCCATTTTGGTGCAAGGCTGCATTCCCACGATGACAAAATCTTTTGGGCAGCATGTGTATTTCAAGGCTTAAACGTCTCTGCAAGAGCTTTAATGGGGAACAGCTGACACCTGTCCATCATGCCTTCATGGCAATGAGGTATGACATTGCAAATGTCTGATACACTACTATTCTTTGAACTTCAGATTCAGTCCAAATGGGACTTCACATCACTTGTTTGGCCACGTCTCATGGTTCCTCTTTGTCTCCCTTCCCTGCAATGTAATTTAAAAGAACATGACAGCAAAATGTTTACCCTGTAAGACATACTTTACCTTGAGGCAAGCTGACACCACTCCCCACGTGCTTGCCTGCTATTGGGCAGATAATTTCTAAATCTGAGCTATTATATGGCTCTATTGATATAGCTTCTGTCTTCATTCCTAGTAAAAGTGCAGGTTGGACATCTCTCAATATGGATTAGCGAGTCAGGAATAATGAGATTCAGATTTCATCTGCTTGAGCAACTGATGCTAATTACTTTAGAATCATAGAACATCCTGAGTTGAAAGGGTCCCACAAGGATCACCGAGTCCAACTCCTGAGTCCCCAAAGGACTACCCAAAAAATCAGACCATGTGTCTGAGAGTGTTGTCCAAATGCTTCCTGAACTCTGGCAGGCTCAGTGCTGTGACCACTGCCCTAGGGAGCCTGTTTCAGTGCCTGACCACTCTCTCGGTAAAGAACCTGTTCCTGATATTCAGCCTGAACTGCCCCTTTAAGCTGTTTCCTTGGGTTCTGTAGCTGGTCATCAGAGAGAGAAGCTCAGCAACTTTAGGGCTAGAAGATATGTTGCAAAGCAAATGATAAGGAAGTTTCTGGCAGCAGAAAACACCATTAAAATCAGTAATGACTTCATGAGTGGCAATCCACGAATCAGGGTTGTTAGTAAAGACATTTTAGCAATGACACGAAGAGCCTTAGAAATCCTTTTAGGATGTACCTGTCTTAGGAACAGTTTACATTGGCACCGTAAGCCAGTAGTAGTGCCAGTGTCAAACCCTGATGTGTGAAATTGATAAAAAGCTGAATCATTCAGCCACATCTAGGACAAAACTGGAACAAGGCAGGAGAAGAAAATTAATTCCCCTAAGTGCCATCTGAACTGCATTATACCAGTTAGACAGCTGGATCATAAATCTGCTGGAAGTATTTGTATCAATGGATGAGAATGTATGTTTCTAGTTGTAACTAATTTCAGGGCCATCTAGGATATTCTGATATACATCACAGAGACAGCGCCTGCTTACTCGTTGATACAAGAACTTATATCCATCAAGAGTCTTGGTATTTTTCTCTTGAGACTCGTGAATTCCATCCTGGAGCTTCTTTGAATGCATTCTGCACCACTTTGCTCTAAAGGCAATCTTGTTGAGGTTTTCAGAAAAGTGAAATGAGATAGTGATTTCACAGATTGGCTTAAATCAGTACTAGCACAAAATGCATACTGCCAGTAGGTTCCATCTCAAGGCTAGCAATGCAGAACTGGGAAATGGCTGGGAGGTGGTGACAGGTTGTGAGATTGCTCCTGCCAAAAGAACGTGGTCTTATCTCAAACCAAGCTAGCCATGCAACTATCCTCAGCTCAGGGTGCGTGTGTGTTCTCTTACAGCATTCTGTTGAAACAGAAAGATGCTGAGGGCTTAGGATAATTTCAGTCCCCTGTTTTGTCTACCAACTGACCTACCAATCTATCTTCTTTCTGAAACAATATCATAAAATATGAGAAAGAAACTCATTGATATATTGGGTCCCTGGCTTATTTTATGGAAAGGATCAAACTCTGTGGCAGTCCTGTCCTTTTCTGGCAGCAATGAGCTGCTCAAAGGTGATCTTGTCTCAAATGTTATTTAGAAAAATAAAGCTTGCGTTGCTTCTGTTCTTATTACCAACTAGCAGATGTGCCTTTCCTCTGAATAGAAGGCTTACTGTAGCAGAGCATGGAGACTGCATACATTCTGGAGATCTGTAACACAATGCACAGTAGCTACTGATCTTTCTTGAGACCTGTGCTGTTAATTTACCTGCTAAGCATCAATTTAGAGAAAGGAGTTACTCCACTAATTATGTATGTATATCTTTCTATACATATATATCTGGATTTCCACTGGCAGATGTCTTAAGAGGAAAGATGTGTACCTATGGTGTAATAGATGTATCCGTCAAGGTGTTCTCATGATCTGCATTTCATCTGGCAGCTCAGAGTCTACAGCTCTTAACAGATGTTGAGTTGTATGGAGGAAAAAAAAAAATCAATCCAGGTTTACACGTAAAGCTATGACATTACATCCTGACTCTTCTGACCTAAATATTGTGAAGACCCAAGGTCAACTACAGGATCACAACCAGTCCTTAATCTTTCATGTAGCCTTTTATTGAAAGGTGTCAGTTTTCATCTTAAAAATATCAAAGGGCAGCACTGTGAAGATACTGAGTTTTCTTTTTCCCCACTAAAATACTTCTCTGTACCATTTCATGAAAACTACATGACGAAGAGGATATGAAGAACTACTGATGGAACTTGCAAGCTATTTTGAGTGACCATTAGGTAATTTATCTGGGAAACGTATCTTTTGAGTGAGATATGCTAAACTCTGTACTTTCCTTTTTGTTACAGCTCCTAGACGTGAGCCTAGTGCCTTTGACAACTGTCGTTACCTTCGCTGACATGACGGAATGGCCAGAACCTCCACATGGCCAGCCCAAAATACAGTGGAAACTCCCATTTGACTTCTTTTTCCCCTTCAAGGTGGTACTGAATGGAGAAAGAAGCTACAGAGGTGATCTTGCTGCCTATTTTTTGTTGATTCTAATATTGTCTAGTATTCTTTGCCTTTGATGAGAGTCAAACAGAAGAGTTCAGTAAGTGAATTAACACATTCATCTTATGATTCAGATCATAAACTTTTCCTCTCAGGTTCTTATACTGTGCCTATGGTATGTATGTGCCTTCTGTTCTTGGATTAAGCCACATGACTAGCTTCTGTCCTGTGTCCTCTCACACTCCTGTTCTCCATACGCATGTTCTGTAAACCTCACTGAAGTGAAATTCTGGAGGGATGGGAGTTGTTGAGAGATGTTGCAGGTATGAGGAGCGGGAAGGAGGAATTTAAAATGAACTTATTCTCAGAAACCAAGAGTGCTTTCTAAACCAATGAATGTGGAGAGAGGAGTGAAGTTCAGTTCAAGCATTGTGGAGCTACATTCACTCATCTTGTTAGAGAAGCACCTGATTTTTCTATGTGGAGCTAACAGAACACTTAAAATATGTGATGTCTCCCAGGAGACCCAAATTGTTATTTTGTGAGTGGGCGTGTCTGCCAGTCACCTTTGAGCTGTCCTTATTTTGTGACAGCCATGACTGTGTGACAATTATTTTTCTATGTATTTTCAAGTATAGGTATTCAATTGAAATTTTCTTGATTTAATCACTGTTTGCATTAGCAATAGTGTTACGTGAAGCGATGCAATTTGAGGTATTGCACGGACTGAAGTGTAACCGAATTTTACAGTTGTTTGTTGAGACAGCTTCCTTCCTGCTCGTGTGTATGTGTGAGTGAACAGTTTTTCCTACTCAAGAAACATTCACCTGTGGCTCCAGACTGGAACAAGACTGATAATCTTAGAATCGTTCAGGTTGGAAAAGACCTCTACGATTGTCTAGTCTAACCTTTAAACTAGTACTGACTAGTCCACCACAAAGCCACACTACTTAGCTCTACATGTAATGACAGCCACTGAAGTTCTAGGTGGCACATCAGAGAGCTGTGAACAGTCTTAAAGGACAACATCAATTATTTTAGGAGGAGTTGATGGGACTAAAGATCACTGCAATACCTTACTCACCTGTGTGTGAGTACCCTACTCATCTGGGACCAGATTGTAAGTTGCTGTCTTTAAAGTCAAAGGTGATCATTTTGATATCTAGTCTGACCCACTGAATCACAAAGACTAAGGAAATCTGCTCAATCATTCCATTAAGTTAACTACTGTATATTTTAGCAAAGAATTTATTACTTATCCTAAATTCTTCAAATGGAAAAATCTGCCACATCTAATGTTGAGTAATCCAGTGGAATCAATAATAGGCCAGAAAAAGAGAAATCTGGCCTGCCTTTGACAAAATGAAGTTGTTGCTTTTTTACTTAATACTGCATTTAGCATAACTCTGTTGCTGTTCTTCATTATAACTTAAACAGAGCAGTGTACAGATAAACTGAAAAATTCTTATTTATAAGTCAGGACATCAAAGAAGATAACCTGGATAAAACTAAACATGACCAGTATAAAACATGCATATTAGAGAGTAACTTCACATATTTAACTTTGGAAAATCAGTTCTGATTGTTTGCATGGATTATTAGCTTGGACAGAATCCTGTTCAAGTGACTACTGCTTCCATTGCTCCTGATTCTGAAGCAGGCTACGTATGTTCTAGTGTTAGATGGGGTTGGTGATAGTACCAGTACAGCAATGAGCTTTTATATTAGATAGGTACGGTTGAGAAGCCTCTTCTAGGTCTTTGGAAAGCTTTTAGCCGCACACATTTGAAGAGTAGATCATGTCCTCTTATGCCCCTAGTATTTTTCAATCCACAAAGTTAATTTATGGGTGAGAGTAACTTAATTGAAGAAAGAGTCAGTTGGAGAAACTTGCGAGTCATCACGCTGCTGTGTCAGGACACAGCTTTAATTAAAAGAACATGGTGAATATGGCAGCTTTTTTTCTGGCTTACTGCAATAATCCAATTAGGTGATTACAGGGACTTTTTTTATTCTACAAGCTGCAAAGACAGCTAAGTGCTGTAATAATGTGTCACCTTACTATTACAATTCTTTCATATTCCTAGCCTCTAATATGTCACTTTCTCTAGCACATTTTTGCTTCCTCTGAAATACCGTTATGACAGAAAATAGAGCTGGAAATAGCATTGTTCATAACTCGGTCAAGCCTGCTTTAAGGTATGCTTAATTGTAGATGTTCCATACCACATAGTTGTGGGGTTTAGAGTCCACAATTTCCTATGACAGTTTATGTTGGTGTCTACCTTGTTGTGTTTGTATTTTCCCCTACTGTCTGAACTTAAATGACCTCTACCAGTTGAGTATCAGGGAGCAGTATGACAGTGTCACGCAAGGCAACGTTCATAAAATAATCAGGAGACTCTTATGCCAGATATGTAGAATAGGGTTTCTTGTTTGGCATATTTTTTGTAAAGCCCCAGCTGAAACTGCTGCAGAAATCGCTCAGTGGGGGATGCCAAAGAGGCATGTAAACATGCTGTTTTCCATGGGCGCTTGACTGGTGTGTTATATACTCTGTGTAATAAATGGCTCAGTTTTCAAAATAGGACTATAATCAAAGTTTTCAATTTATTAAAGGAATAGAGGTAAGCAAACAGCGCTGGGTGCGCCGGGAGTCTCTGCTCCACCAGGACGCACACCAGTTACATCAAGCAGCTGATTTTTATGCTCCTAGGCTGATACATATTCATTACTACTTCTAAAAAAAAAACAGGGTTATTATAATTAGTTTCCAGAATCCAAACCCTCCTACTGGAGCATGCGTATCAGTCTCTGGTGGTCCCTCTGGGGGTCTCTCGTGCTGAAGGCTCATAGTCTTCCTCCCTCTTGTCCTTCTCCTTTGTCCGACTTGGCTGTATGTCAGAGACTTGTGCAGCGTCCCCTGCAAGCTTTGTCTTTTAGTTGTTTTTCAGCTCTCCCCGTCTCCTTAATCTCCTGGCCAGATAGCAAAGACTTGCATAGTGTCCCATGCAATAGTCATAATAGTTAGCAGTTATTCTGAACACCACCCCCCCCCCCCAGATATCACAGACTCCAAGGAAAAGTCTACAAATACATTTCCCTTCAAGCTCTCTATTGACACAAATTGCTAAAACATTCCTTTGCAAGATACAAGAATTATATACATTAACCACTCTGTTTTTCTTAGACTTGTCGTTATACAAGGGTAGGTAAGACAGAAGGTCACATTCATCATACCATGCAGCCCTAGCATTGTTCCATACTGACACGAATCAGATGAACATACCTCACATCTGTGTCAAAGGACTGAAACAATGCTGTGTAATTCCTCTCCTGTTAGTATTCTATCTGCATCCACCTCTCCAGTGTGTCATGTTTTGAGGCTGTAAGTCTGTTTTTACACTGTCCAAGTGAAGTATGCAATGTTGGACTACAAACTAGAAGTGGAGTTGCCAAAAGTTAATAAAATATATTGTCAGTAGCTATGTGAATTAGGCTCCCCTCCCGCTTTTGATTAAGATTTCTCTATGGGGTTGTTTTATTGTTGCCACAGTGGGAGTCAATATTGGTGAATGTTTTTATTCTTGTGGTACTCCGAATATTCTTACGGACAGCTCCTTGCTTTTATCACAGATTTTTTTTTTCAGGCAAACAGATATGGTAAGAATCCAAATACATATTCTGCAATCCCTCTTTCTATAATGTAAGAAAATACAGAAAAACTAAAGAAAATGTAGAAAAACTAAAGGAGGCATGTTAAAATTACTGACAGCTCCATAGCGTGCTTCTGATTTCTTCAGGCGCAAAGTAAATGACTCCGTTAAATGTGGCCAAATTTTAGCCACCGTTTGCTACTGTAGGGCTTGTAGCAAAAGGAGAGGTGTCCCACGTGCCGTTTCCTGTGCTTGCCTTTTTCATCAGGCTCAACTTACTTTTCTACTAAGCCACTGCCTATTCACGCACTTTTAGAATTATTATCAAAAATAAATAAACGTGATCCTCCAACACGCTTTCGGACTTCCTCAAAAGATCGTGTCCGAGCGCCAAGGGGCGCCCCACCCGCCGTGTTACAAACGGCGCTGCCGGCGGCACCTCGCACCCGAAGCGTGCCCGGACCGCCGAGACCGACCGGCACGGCCCGGACCGCCGGGTCTCTCTGGCGCAGCTCCGGGCCCTGTCTCACGCAGCCTCGCTATCGCCGCGCCCCGGGGGCCAAGCGGGAGGCGCGGCGGGCCGTTTCCGCAGCGCTCGCGCTCGAAGGCGGCGCGGTGTCTGCAGCGGGAAGACTCGGTCAACGCGCGCGGAGTCCCCAGGACGCACCTCCTCGCGCCTGCGGCCGCGGCCCGGCGGGGAGCGCAGCCCGGGGAGGAGCCGCCGGTGCGCCAGGGGGTGGTGCGGGGACGGGGCCCCGCCGCGCTCCGCCGAAGCGCCGCCCCCGCCCTCAGCAGCAGCAGCTCGGCCGAGCTCGGAGGGAGGCGGGAAGCGCCGCTGGCGGAGCCGCCGGTGCTCAGCCGCCGTCCCGCTCGGCCCCGGCTGTCCCGGAGCGCGCCTCCTGCCGCCGGCCCGCTCCGCAGAGCGCTCTCCCGCCCGAGCGCCTCCCCCCGGCCGGAGCGCGCCGCCGGCGGCAGGAGCCCGGCCAGGTGCGTGTGGAGCTCGAGCTCGGGGGCGGCTGGCGGGGACGCAAGCGGTGCGGTGAGGCGAGGCGCGCGCTGCTGGCCTGGCCGGGCTGGGCCGCCCGGCGCGCGCTCCGCTGTGGCCGCGCTGCCGGCGGGAAGCCGCGGTCGCGAGGTGCGGCCGGCGCCGGAGCCGGAGGGGGGGCGGGGCGCGGGGCGGGGGGCGGGGCGGGGCGTGTGGCCGCACCGCCTCCGCTTGAGCGCCGCGGGGACCCGGAGGGCGTGCGGCCGGCGCTGGGCCCCGCTCGGTACCCGCTCTGCGGCTTGGGGTCAGGAGCCGCTGCCGTGGCTCGCTGATCTCCCAGGAGCCCTCGTTGCTCCGCAGCGAGCCAAGCCTTGCGGCGGTTGAGGTACGCCCCGTGGGGTGTGCGATGTGCTGCCTGCGTCTGGAGGCGCCCCATCCTCCCGGTCTCATGTTTTCTTGAGACAAGCGTGTAGGCTTTGTTTTACATTTTCTTGATGGCCACAGAGCAGTGCTGCTACGTGGAGTCATTGGCAGAGTGAAGCTGCTGTTTGGATCTCTGCAAGCAGTAGAACCAATAAGTAGCACCAATAAGAACTGTACTGACTTCGTTCTTCTGGAATTTTGCAAAAGCAGAGCTGTAGCACTGTGAGGCTTTCTCTTTGCCAGTCTCTTATGCCTACCGAGAAGATTTCTCCATGCCCAAAGAAAACATTTAAACCCTCCTGACACTTGCGTGAGACATAGGAGTTCTTACCTGTGTTTTGTCTTAACACTTGGTGATAAGCCTGTGTTGGTTGCATAGCATTTCTTCACAGGATCAGTTTTTGTAAGAAGAAGCCTGATAGCTCTCTGAAAGAAGTAATAAAACTGCAGATAAAGGAGACTTGATGACCAAAACTTACACAGATTTCCCAAAACCCTCAGCAACTGTCTCTGTACTATGAAGTCAAGGACAGTTTTATTTTCTGAAATGACAAATAACTAAAATGCTTCCTTAAATGTTTGTACCTGTGTTGCCTCTATACCCTTAAAAACACTGGGTACTTCAAAGTCTCTGCCTTCTTTCTCTTGTCAGATTTGCTCTTGACAACACTGAAAAGCATCTTATAAAGGGTTAACATTTTCTTCTTTCTGTTTTGTAGTAAAGTATTTATATTTAGGCACTTTAGAAAGGGCATTACCTTTTCTGTGTTTGTGTTGGTGAAAGTTTTTTCCTTCAAGTTCTGTATGGATTTATTAGTTTGTGTGCTGTACTGCTTTCCTCTTCTGAACTACTCTTTGCCAGGGTTGTTGAAAGTAGCAGAGTGATCATCTCCCAGGCTTTTTCAGGTAATTTTTCAGGTGCTCTTCTTGCTGTTGTATTGGTAGGAATATGAAAGCGATGGTATTTTCACAATTTTCTACAGTATCCAGGGAAGAAAACCGCTGAGAGTCACTGTAGATGATACTCTGAAACATCAGTTTGAGGTGTTAGTGGCAGTCAAAAAGCAAATAGAATGTTAGAAATTACCAGGCAAGGAATGAAGTGCAAAATGAATATATCATTTGATGTATTCATTTATATCGTTTGATATATCATTTGATGTATCATGACCATATGTATCATGCCACTATAAATACATGCTCCAACCAACTCTGAGCATCGTGTGCTGTTCTGGGCTAGTTTTTCTGCCTAACATGCTGTACTCGTTTGAGGTTAGTGGGGGAGGTCAAGGAAAAGCAGTGCACATGATCATAGGTATGAAATAGCTTTTGTTTAAGAACAGCAAGAGCATCGTAAACAGCTTTATTAGTGGCAGTACAGTCTCAGGAATTGCTGTGTTTCTCTTCTGCTGGTGCTACTGCTCATGTGATTGTGTAGTCAGGTGGGTTGGTTGGTCTCTGACCAGAACATTAGTGATAAAGCTGAACACTGGTTTAAGGAGTGGGATGGGAGCTGTAGCTTTGAGAAGGAGGGGTGGCAAAACTGACAATTCTGGTGACAGAACTGTTTAGGAGCAACTTGAGCACTGCAGCCACAATTCACGTGCAGGAATGAGAAGGTGCGTGTTACAAGTCTGTAAGATACTAAGTGGTGTGGAGAAGGTGGATAGCCCCAGTCACACAAAGATAGAGACCAGGGGAGTGTTTAGGTAGTTTTAATCGTTTTCTTGTCACACCCATATACTTTATTTGGGCATCTGATGGAAACTGCTGTCATACCAATTTTTTGGGGGTAAGTTTTTCCCCATTAGGATTGGGTGTTGGCTTATCCTTGGTAGAAACCAAACACCTTCTTTATTCTCCCCAACCACAAAAGAATAAGTAAACACATCATTGTGAGGACAGAGAATAAAAAAAGAGAGGTAGGTAAAGGCTTAAAAATAAGGAACTGGAGGGAATGCCATCAGGATACTGATAAATGCTGTTTTAAGTGATACTCTTCATGGAGAAGTGACAGGACAAGGACCTATAAATAAATCATACAGCTGGTGATTTTTCCTCGTCTTTCTTCTCAGGATGCTATGGTTTTCTGGCTTAAAGACCGCTGTAATGCAGTTGTTGAAGAGGTTTCACAATGGGGCCTTGGATACAGAGGGTATGAATAAATAATTTAGAAGGGTGCAAAACTGCATCTAAAGCTTCTATAATACGTGGTGGAGGAGCTGATAGGGTACTAAATGTAGATATCAGTCTTTGTCTGGGAATATTGAACAAGACTGTAGACTTCAGTTTACATTTTTCAAATTTCTTTTCTTTCTATCCTTCTGTTTCTCTGGCTACATTTACTCGTGAATATGAATGTGTGTCCAGGTACTGAATTTTCATCTTGTCATTCAGGACACTAGTGTCAGTATATTAGCCAGAGCTATTATAAAATCTTTATTCCGTCTCCATTGCTTTCCTGAACGACTTTTGATGCTTGTACAGCTTTGATTTGATGATTTGATGGCTGTAGGGAAACTGATACAGGACTGAGATTTTAGCTCTGTCGTCTTTATCTTTAACAGCAGGTGGAATCTGATGTTTCACTGTTTGGTTTTGAGAACAGGTTTTAGAGGAAAGTAGCCAGATTTGATCCATGCAAGAGTAGAGTGGTGATGCTAAGAGGAGGGAAATAAATGAAAGATGCTAACTGACCCTGTCTCTAGGTTTCATAGTGATGACCAGCACTTGAATAAATTTACCTGTGTCCTCATGTAGTAATCTGGATTAAAACACCTATTCTTTCTTGGTTTTGCTTGTTTTTGTTCAATTAGAGAAAAATGCAAACCTTTTGTTTAGAGATATACCTACCTATAATTGTAGCAATTGTACCTAGGACTGAAGGTGGACTGTAGCATGCTGGCCTACGCATACTGTTACTGCCACCAGGATGGTTCTTTGGCCTTTTTTTTGAAGATGAGGCTCTGCTTGAGATTTCTCAGTGTTCACTACCCTTAACTATCTGAAACCAGTTTTTCATTGCTGACTTCCTTATGTGTTTGTTGTACACTGAAGTAAATTACTGCTCATCAGGCAGGAAATCTAGGATTCTTTGCTGTTAACAAGCATCCTTCTGTAAAAGCACTCAGTTTTGTTTGGTAAAGGAAAGGTTTTTGTTTATTTTCTCATACCAATTCTTCCTTTATTTCAGTGTGTGAAGAGCAAAAGCAGCTCTTCAGTAGCTGAAGGTGTTGCGGGGAACCTTTTGCTTTTTATTTAGAAGCACGGTTCAAAGGAGTTGCATGTGCTAAAAAGTGGACAGATCAATCTAAAATAAGGGCATTCCTGTTTCTTGTTATGTGTTTAAAAATAAAATTGAAGGCTTAGCAGCTTTTTTTTTTTTTTTCTGTGTTATGCTATTGGCCTCATTAATTGCCGTTCTGCCTCTTCACTTGTGTCTGAATCACCATCATTCTGGTGCTGTCTGTATTCTACATTTGTACACATCAGGATTCTTTACCTTTGCTAATAACTGTAGCGGGGAGAAGGTGAAGCAGGGCATATGTGTGCTATGATGAAACCAAATTCCACTTCCAGCAATGTGGAAATCTTCAGATAGCCTTCTAACAAAGTGGTGTCCATATATTTATTTTGGGGTTGAGGGGGGGCAGTTTCTTTTCCTTTCTGTAGAGACAGTGGAATCTTAATCTCAACCAATTGTGAGTTTGGTCTTCTATAAATTCTTGTGACATAGAGGTTGTTGTGAGCTTCCCTATCCCTCTAATATTGTTCAGGGTTTGAAATTTTCTCCATGGATGTAAGACTTTCAGGTGAGTTTCTTTCCTGATTCTAGAGGACGATGTGTTGAGAATTTAAACAGACAAACAAACAACAAAATACAAAAACAGGGAAACCCCCACCACTTACTGTCTTGTAACGACATGAGAATTGGTGCTGGTGGAATTTGTTTATTGCAGTAGGAAAATAGGAATATGACGGTGGTAAAATAAATGCAGACAGGAGGCAAGTATAACCAGTATCTGAGTTGAACTGAAGAACTGCTGTGAATTTTGTAATGCCTTTCAAGATGGGAAACTGTAGCATTTATGTTTTTTGCGAAATGTGGCGACAAGTGCTTTCTTGGTTAATTCAGAAATGAATGCAAATAGGGCGTGGGAGGTAAATGAAGAGCAAAGCCAACACTCTAGCCCTAGTGAAGAGGTTTGGGACTCAGTGGAGAAAACATAGGAGGTAGGGGCTGATGGAGGTGAATCCACTCTCAAACGTTTGGCTACATAGACACTTTCATCTCCTGTCTGCATCAGAGTGCAAACATCTGAGAACAGGGAGAATTGAGGTCAAGGGAAGCTGGATGGGGAGTTGCCTGGGCGGCCTGTGCCATGGGTAGGGCTGTCTGGACTGGTCTGGGACTAGACAGAAAACAGTTGTTAATGCTGCAACTGTAAAGCCCTGGATTTTGTGCTGCAACGTGGAGTAGAATTACATCATCTGCTGGGACAGCGGGATGGGAAGGTGTGCACTCTTGCTGGGAGGGATGAAGCCGCAGTCGCGGAGGTTACGTCAGCTGGCAGCCGGCCTTCAGCCTGTCGGTGCCGTGCTGATGTGGCTCGTGCTGCTGGGGATTGGCTGCGCTAGGCCGGCCGCCTCTGCCTTCCGCGGCCTGCGCGGAGCTCGGTCTTGTCTGCTTCCTGGCACCCTGCGGCTGCTGCTTCTCTTGGGCAGTGTCACGGCTTCAGCAGCAGGGGACAGGTATGGTGATCCAGGTGGATCTAAGTGTTCAGACAAGGGCTGGCACCTGTAGGTGTCACTGATAACTGTGCAGCAAGTAATTTGCCTGCTGTTGTGTTTTGCTAAGCTAAAATCCTGCCTGTGCTTGAGCAGGATCTGCTGCTTGCCTGTAGTGTGGATTGCTCCATTCCTCAGCTTGCCCTCTCTGCAGGCAGGCTGCTGGAGGTTCTAGTGCCATCTCCAGTGCTGTTGCCATACAATGCTGTCTGTGTTGCTTAGCCTGTTTATATACGAGATTGAACAAAAGGGAGCAGTACTGAAATTGTGTGGACATTAGCTTCTGCAGTACTTCAGGCTGAAAGTATTAGAGCAGATTTTACTGGTCATGACAGGTTTTTATTCAGCTGTACGTGGCAATGGCTACAGACTGTCGTGACCACACTGTCCAGCTGGAATGGATTCTTGGTAGAAAAGAATTGCATGATATATGTTCTCTCTGTGTATTAACTTCCATAAACTCTGTGTATAAATTTTATGTGTGTAAAGTTCTGGTCAGAGCTATTTGTGAACTGTTCTAAAGACACTGTATTTGAAGCTTTTCTTTATTTTAGTTCATTCTCCTGAAATGGCTTCCCTCTGGGAAGGTTTCTTGTTTTTGAGATAGACTAAGAGATGCAGATTTTTTTTTTCTTACAAAAGTTTTAGTTTGTAAATTAACAGAGTTGTTTACATAACAAAAAGTCACAAATGTTACAGAGGACTTTTTCTTGTGTTATGGTAGAGAATTGCTTCATTAAAATCGTGTGTTTTTTCCTGGGAACTTGATTTACCTCTGCTTTGTTGCTTAAATGTAGTACGGGATAACTCTTTCTATAGGACTTTTTTTTTTTTTCATAGGTGGAATGTCCTGAATACTTAATTGAGATATGGGTCTTTATATATAAAAGTGTGAAAAGTTTATTTAAACTTATTTTATCTACTTGCATTAAATGGGTGTGGACATCCCATGGGCTTTTAGCTAACAAACTGAAAAAAAAAAAAATCCAGTGTCATAGATTGTTGTTGTTAAAAGCACCAATTCTAGGATTTGAGACCTTCATTCCACTTCAGACTTCCTGGGAAGGTGACTTAAGTCTCTTTACACTGATCTGGAACAGAATCCAAGTGTGTTGGGGTACTTAATAGCTCCTTAGAAATTACTAATTTCATAAAAACTAGCCAATAGTAATGCTATCTATGAGAGATGATATAAGGATAACTTTTATTGGCTTGAAGGTACGATGAGAGTGGTATTTTTAAAAGACTGTTTTGGAGACTAGTTTGGTGAGATTAGGTTTTCTTAGCAATGACAAAAAGATTTAAAGTTGATGCTAGAGTTTTGTACCTAAATAATGCATTTTGCATTTCTTTTTATTGGACCCCCCCCTACCCTCTAAGGCAGAATTTTTGAGGTTGTGGTGTGGGATGTTTTGTTGTTGTTTTCTGTTGATGGTGGTTTTATTTTTAATTTTTTAGCTTTTTGTTGTTGTTTCTTACTGTATTCAGTAAAACAATCCTGGTATGGAAATACTGTAAATGATGTCGGAATGGAAAGTGAGCATTGAAATAAATTCTAAATCCCTGACTCAGTGTGGGGAGAGAAAGGAGTAGTTCTGCAACCTGAGGGAACTGGGGGTGTTTAGTCTGGAGAAAAGGAGGCTAAGGGGAGACCCTCCTACCCTGAAAGGAGGTTGTAGAGAGGTGAGTGTTGGTCTCTTTTCTCATCTGACAAATGATAGGACACAGAAAATGGCCTCAAGTTGTGCTGGGAAGGTTTAGGACAGATATTGGTACGAATCTCTTCACGGAAGGGGTGGTTGGGCATTGGAACAGGCTGCCCAGGGAGGTGCTGGAGTGGCCATCCCCAGAGGTGTTTCAGAGACGTCTAGTGGTGCTTTGGGACGTGGTTTAGTGGCAGATAAAAGAGCTGCCCTTTGCCAGTCCATGTTTTCTGGAGCTGTTGGACAATGAGCATCCCCTAGAGGTGAAATGAAGAGCCTACTGGGAAGACAATGGCTGACACTGGATGGATGGCAGGGTGAACTTCCAGGTAGGACGGTCAGACAGATATTTGGACAGTAGAAATTGTACCTCCCAGAGGCACATGCCTGAAATAACTGGTAAGTGACAGAGGATCTCTGGAGGGTTCAAGCAGGGAATGTCTGGTCAGTACCCGTTACCACCTCCTTTAAATTTGCCCTGTTATGAGAAGGAATCTTTGACTACTTGCTCAGCTCTGTCATCTGCTCTGCGTCCTTTGTCTGCCTCATCCTTCCAGTGGTCAAGGCTGCTGTTTCAGGTGAAATACAGAACTGGAGAGGTGTAACAGGTTAATGTAGTTACAATGCCATGCTATCTGATCTTTACTAGCCAAAAAAAAAGAATCATTACCTGCTGGTGCATGCCTTGTCTTATGTAGAGGTGTATACTTTGGTAAGGATTGTAATGAAGCATAGTAACGATAAACTGATGCAGGGTAATTAAGCAACTTCAAGTGTTCATAATGTTTGCTTATGTGTAGGCCAGAACTACCAGGCACTGTATTTGTCAAGGTAAGTATATCAGAAAACTGCTGTTACAGTTGCTATGAGGTCTCTTTGTTTTCTATTCAATACCCTCCCCCTACCACAGCTTGTGCAATGTTGTTTGCCCTGTCTGGTCCAGTGGTGTGGAGGGATGGATTGAAAGCAAGTGAAGGAAGCAAAATTTTATAAAAGGGGAAGGAGAAGTGTCATGGCTAAGGCACAATCCAGGAGAACTGGGTTCATATTCATTACCTTTGTTTTCTTTGTGATACTAGGTGCATTACTTCAACTTAGACCTGTAATAGGAAACTGCTTATTGTGTATCCCTCAGTTACTGGGTACTTGCTCCAGTTGCTTTAGTGTTAAGAGTATCATGAGAACTTAAAAGTTCAGTCAAGGGAAACTAATGCCAAATACCTTGCAAATCAGTGTCCTTACTTGTAGTCAGGGTTAATATCTTGCCATTTGGTAGTGATCAGTGAAAAATGAACCAGCATATCTTCTACACTGAATAGGGCTGTGATTCATGAGAATTATATGGTCTGAGTAGATGCTCTGTAGTGAGGTGTACAGATGATCCAACTTGTGTCCAGTTTTTTTCCTCCAGGCTTCATGGACAAAGTTACAACGTTTTTTCCATTGTAGGTACATTCACTAATAGTCTATTCCCTTCTTGGGGAACTCTGTTTTGTTCTTCATCTTTAATAATAATCTTCTGCCAGCAGGTATGGAACAGGGGCATTCAGATCTTCTAAGTCACAGTATGAGACTGAGGAGAATGGGCTGTCTCTTGCACAGGGAAATTGCGTTAAGACTGTACAGGACAAGGAAGAGTTCTGGGGGGGGGGGGTTGGTTGGGGAGGAGAGAAATACAGATGGAAATTCACTGATATTTAACCAGTTTCCTTCCCCCCCACCCTTCCTTTTAACTTGCAGATATCCTTGATTTGCAGAAGGCATCTCAAAATGTTGTGTCGAGCTGCTCTGAGCCCTCTTGTCCGTTCCCCTGGATGGTGCTTTGTGTTGCCGCCGCATGCCATCGCAGCCATTTCCCGTTTCTGTATGTATGAGAGAAAGCACACGTTTCTAATAATGTTAGTCAGTATGTGTCTGGGCGTGTCTATGCTTTTTCTGTGTTGGAAGTTAAATCATCTCATTAACATAATTCAAAACTTACAACCTCTGGAGTGAGCTGCAATTGAAGCTGTACTCTCTTACTGTTACTTTCTTCCTTAACTGAGTATTATGGAGCTGGGTGTCTTCAGAGGTTGTATTTCTCATTCCGACATATTTCAAGTAAATAATCCCATTGTAAAAGCATTTATTTTATTTTAAAATATAAGGATATTTTAAAATAACCTGATCTGTTCATAGAAAACATGGTCTGATGATACCTGCTCCCTATCCACATTTTCAGTCCGCAGATGTCTTGAATAAGGCAAGTATTGCAAGGTGTAAAGCTAAAATTTCTTTGGATTAGGTAAAAGTAGAAACATGCAATGAAACTTGCAGGAAGCCTGAGTATAAATACATAGGTGCCCTGTAGATAGTGGTTAAGAATACGACATGTTTATTGTTGTTCCCTGTTCTGTTATGAAAATCTGACTTGAGAGGGCCATTCTCTATTTCAGACCCCTAATCAACTAGAGTGAAGGCAGGGATAGACTGACTCTACTGGATCAAGACAGTATCTGGAATATTATGGAATAAAAATGTTAACTGTTTGTTACCAATGCATGCAAGATTTTCATTTCTCATTAGGTTAACAGTTCTATTTTGTGCATATTCATATGGATTATTAAATCATTAAAAATCTTTTTTTTTTCTTTCTTCGAGATATAGCTCTGTTGACTTCCGCATTTGTAGCATCTCTAAATATAACACATTTTCCAAAATCAGTAAACTAGTCATAGTTAATGTTGTGAAAACTATTCCTTAGCATTGACAATAGTCAGTATTCAGTATTGGAGCAACTCTAGTTACTTCATCAGTTGCATTCCAAGGCTGAAGTGAGAATTTATTACAGGTTTCCCTTGTTCTCCAATATTTCTGTTGTGATCCTGTTCAGCTTGTGTGTATTTTGAAATTCTGCATCTTTACTCCTGGGAAACAAGCCTCATGCAGGTCACAAAAAAGGATCTGCAGTGCCACATACTTAAGTCTTGCTTGTTTTCCCTTTTTTAAGGAATTGAAATGGTTGATAAGGTACTGGATGTGAAAAAAATGAATGCTTAGGAACTGTTTAGTCCAAAATGTTGTCAGGATGGCTATATCAACTTCGCCCTAATTGAATATGAAACAAATCAGTGGATTTACATCATCAGAAATGTTTTGCATATACATGTATAACATTAGAGCTGATTTCACTTCTCACTGTAGTGCAAAATAAATTTTAAAAGCGTGTTTGCACAGTGATAGAGCCAGGTTAGCAATTAGGACTTAATGAAAGATGAATGAAATCTGCTCATTCCAGAACTACTGCCTTTCTACTTGTCTCTGAAAAACGTGATTTATCTTCAAATACTGGTTATCTCCCAGCAGCTGCCTTCTTTTAAGCTTCTAAACCTTGGAGCTCTTGCTGAGAAAACTGAAAACACTAAAATTGTTCTTACTTTCTGGTCATACCATGTGGGATAGACAAATACTACATAGTAATGTATAATACTGAAAGAATAGTTAAATTGAACTCTTTTACCTATTCTTCCATATACGTATATTACAGTCTTTATTCACATTCACAACTATTCCTTCGTGAAAATGAGTGGCAAATGAAATTAATCTCCAAATTCTGTTTTCTGCTTCCTATAAAAATGTGGCATGTTGGCATAGCCCTCAGTTAGGATTATTTAAGCTTCTTTCTTGTGTATAATGAACAAAACAGGTTTATTATGTAAAACATTGTTAAATGCCAGGCTTCTCTTTTCTGTAGCACTGTGTTATATCTGTCTTAACTCCAGCAGAAGTAACAATATAAAAAAATTTATATTGCTTAGGACTGAATGTGTGCCATCTTTTGACTATGATGCACTTTTGGCTATTTATGCTATACTCTGGGTCCACGTTTTTTTTTTTTTTTTTTTTTTTGTAACAATGTCAGATTTTTTTTTTTCTTTTACTGTAGCAATATTTGAGACTGCCTAACAATTGAACTGGTTTAATGTAATTTCTGAATAATAATGTGCAAAAAATAGGTGGAGAATAAGGCAATGTCGTAAAAAATATTTTTAAAGTAATGTTGCTTATCATACTCCTCCTTATGCCTTTACACACACTTTGCAGATAATCTTATCTATACCACTCCCTCTTCAGAGACAGTTCACTGGCTCTGCAAAACTTTACAAAGTATATGGAAGTGCTTCCATTCTGCTTTCATGCCTTCAGCTTACCTTGGTATTTTGTGTGTTTGGGTCAACATCTTTGTCAATTAGAAATTATCCAGACTGTTGCTTGTGATTTGTACCTTAACAGTCACTATTCTGCCTAATGTGCTGTGCTGATGATAGTAGACTGGTTTGTCTTACAGTCCTTGGACAGCTTTTTGAAAACACAGATTTTGCTGAGAAATACTCCCTTGCACGTTGTTTTAAATGAGGTGCAAGTCTTACACTTGTTGTATCTTACCCCAGTAGTGCTATGACTGGTTCTGCTCCCTCCAATGCCTGTTTATCCTGTGGAAAGGTGACTTCTTACGTCCGTCATCCCCCTTCCGCTGCCCCCAGCTGAGCAATGTGAGAAAGGGTCTGACTTACAGACTGTGAGATGTATTTCTTTTCTTTCCTAGCTTTCTGCAGTAGATGAAAACTCTCTAGTTGAATCTAATGAGGCATGGCAAAGGAGAGTGTTTTTAAAGCTACCACATTTATTGTTTTGTTGTGAGCTGTATGGGCTCTTTTACAGTGTCCTTCAGTTTGCTTTTCTAGATGCCCAGAGTCAAAGCTCTAATGTATGGGATATTGCTTTATATACCTTAGCAAAAGTTAGTGCTGCTCAGAAATTATTCATTCTCACTTTATTTCAGTGACCTCAAAGCTGGCTTCTCATTCCCAGTCACTGAGAAGTGTGTATTGTGGGCTATAGCCTTGGAAAAAGAGGAAGTGTTACGTGACTTAAGGGACTCGGAAGTCTGAATGAAACGCTTAAAAACTGTTTTTTTTCTTCTTCTTTCTTTAACTGCAGATATCCTTCGCCATAATCAAAGATTAAGGAATGAATCCATCCGTTATTGGAGCAATATCCCATTTATCACCATGCCACTCAGCCGTGCACATGGCAAATCATTTGCACACCGCAGTGAGCTGAAGCATGCAAAGCGGATTGTAGTGAAGCTGGGTAGTGCTGTCGTGACTCGAGGAGATGAATGTGGCTTGGCCCTTGGGAGGCTGGCATCTATAGTGGAGCAGGTAATTTTGTAACTGAAATGGAATGGTTTTAACTTCAGACACCTGGAGACTGTTGAATGGCAGAGAAGATTGTAGGAAAAAAATAATCATAAAACGGTTACAACTTTTTAAAGAAACGTATTGGCCTTTCTCTTTTTCATCCCCTTGTGCTGTGGTAGTGTACACCTTGTAACTCAGTAAATAAACAAGTATGGTGGGTTGACTCCCACAAGCTGACTGACATCCAGGTAGTCCTGGCACAATGGCTGCTTGGAAAGTCATCTTCTTACCTCCCTCACCGTCTGCTCTTTCATCTTTTGTTACCCTACTTTTATTTATGAGGATGATGTTATATTGTATGGAATATCCCTTTGGCAGGTTCACGTCAATGTGCCAGCTGTGTCTCATCTTAATTTCTTGCCCACCCTAGCCTATTTGCTGGCATGAGGCAGAGTAGGGAAAAAGAAAGCTTTGATGCTCTGGAAGCACTATTCAGCAATAGCCAAAACATCGGTGTGTTATCAACACTGTTTTAGTCCCCAAATCCAAAACAGTTTCATGTGGGCTTCTGTGAAGGAAGTTAACTCTGTCTCAGCCAGACTCAGCACAGAAGGAGATACTCTGACAGTGAGCTGTTTTTTTTTTTTTTTTAATGCAACAGATAAGACATGACTCAGGCACTGGTTGAATCTTGTGGGAATATGGCACTGAAGTATATGAATTCTGTAGAAAGAATAAAAACTTCTTGATTACTTGAGCATTTGCAGACTTCTTCCAGTAAAAATCTTGAAACTTCATTACTTGTAGGAAAAGCTGATGGGATCAACAAACAGATTGGTCCTGCAAAATGAAATGAAGATTTTGGGGGGATTGGATATGTCTTCTATGGGAAGTGAGGTTTGCATAACACATTATATTCTTGTAAGACATTTAGCTTTAGGACTATGAAAGTAACTTGGCCAGATACGTGTCTGGATGAAGCAGTAAAAAGCTGTACTGTCAGAGTTAGCTCTACAGTAAAATAAAAGCTCTTGGAATGGATGGTAGATAAGAAAGTTGGGGATATGGCTTTTCTGTACTTTATCTTTCATTATCTATGGCAATGGAGGTAGAGGGCCAAGAGTTATCGAAATGTTGCTATGTAACATGTATTGTGAAGGTTCAAGCATGATTGTCATAAAAACTGGTAGTGTGAAAAGAAAGTTTAGCAGAAGCTATGGATTGCATGCAGTCTTCTACATAGTTCCTAAGCAGTTAGGAAGGTGTACAGGAGGGTGGTTGTCTTGCTTTGTGCATCCATGAATAAGCAGAATATTTTTGTCAGCAGGAATTGGTGAGCATGTAATAGCTGTAGTACCCAGAACCGTCAGGCTAGCAATGGTCTTACTCTACATCATAATTTTGTTCTATGTACTTACAGGTGTCAATGCTGCAGAATCAGGGCCGAGAGATGATGATTGTTACCAGTGGTGCTGTAGCTTTTGGAAAGCAGCGGTTGCGTCATGAGATTTTGCTTTCTCAGAGTGTGAGGCAAGCACTTCATTCAGGCCAGAGTCAGCTAAAAGATATGGTGAGTGGTTGGTGGCAGTCCCACTTTTCCTTGAGTGTTGGGTAGAACATATTCAAGTCACTGTCTAACAGATATTCTTTATCTTTGTAGGCTATTCCAGTCTTAGAGGCCCGAGCCTGTGCAGCAGCTGGCCAGAGTGGACTAATGGCTCTGTATGAAGCCATGTTTACGCAGTACAGCATCTGTGCAGCTCAAGTAAGGGATTCCTTCTTTCCTAGGCTGACTTGCTACTTCACTTAGTGATAGCGTTGTTAGCCGGCATGGGTTCGTGAGAGGAAAGTCCTGTTCATCTAACATAATCATAGAATGGTTTGGTTTGGAAGGGACCTTAAAGATCAACTAATTCCAACCCTCTGCCATGGGCAGGGCCACCCTCCACTAGGTCAGGTTGCCCAAAGCCCCATCTAACCTGGCCTTAAACACTTCCAGGGATGGGGTGTCCACAGCCTCTCTTGGCAGCCTATGCTGGTGCCTCAACACCCTCATAATAAAGAACTTCTTCCTTTTATCTAAATCTACACTCTTTTAGTTTAAAGCTGTACCGCTTGTGCTATCACTACACTCCCTGACAAGAGTCCCTTCCCAGCTTTCCTGTAGCACCCTTTAAGTAACAGTCTGTAAAGTCTTCCTGGAGCCTTCTCTTCTCCTGGCTGAACAACCCTAACTCCTTCAGCCAGCCTTCATAGGAGAGGTGCTCCAGCTCCTTCTTGATCAACCTTGTGGCTCTCCTCTGGACTTGCCCTGATAGGTCCATGTCCTTCTTGTGCTGGGGTCACCAGAGCTCAACACAATACTCTAGGTGAGGTCTCACAAGAGCAGAGCAGAGGGGAAGAATCACCTGCTTTCACCTGCTGGCCACACTTCTTTTGATGCAGCCCAGGATATGCCTGGCTTTCTGGGCTGTAAGTGCACATTGCTGGCTCATGTTGAGCTTCTTGTCAACAATCACCCCAAAGCACTTCTCCTCAGGGCTGTTTTCATTCCATTCTCTGCCCGGCCTGTATTTGTGCTTGGGATTGCCCCAGTCCAGATGCAAAACCTTGCACTTGGCCGTGTTGAACCTCATGAGGTTTGCACAGGCCCACCTCTCAAGCCTGTCAAGGTCCCTCTGGATGGCATCCTTTCCCTCCAGTGTGTCAACTGTACCACACAGCTTGGTGTCATCAGCAAATTTGCTGAGGGTGCACTCAATCCCACTGTCTGTGTCACAAAGACATTAAACGGTGCCAGTCCCAGTACTGACCCTGAGGAACACCAGGCATTACCGATTTCCACCTGGACATTGGGCCGTTGACCGCAACTCTTTGAGTGTGACCATCCGGCCAATTCCTTACCCACCAAGTGGTCCATCCGTCAAATAAACGTGTTTTCCAATTCAGAGTCACGGATGTCATGGAGAACAGTGTCAAATGCCAAACGCTTTGCACAAGTCCAAGTAAAGGATATCATTTGCTCTTCCCCTATCCAACAACGCTGTAACCACATCAAAGAAGGCCACCAGATGTGTCAGACAATAATTTTCTTTTATGACAAGGTTACTCGCCTAGCTGACCAAGTGCCAGTTCTGGATTTCAGCAGAGCTTATGATACTGTTTCTTATAGTATCCTTCTGGACAAAATGTCCAGCATACAGCTAGATAAATACAGTGGGTGAGCAATTGGCTGACAGTTTGGGCTCAAAGGATAACAGTAAATTGGGCTACATCAGGCTGATGACCAGTCAGTAGTGGGGTTCCACAGAGCTCCATTTCAGGGCCAGTTCTCCCTTTTTTTTTTTTTTTTTAATTATCTGGATGCAGGACTCAAATGCATATTTAGTAAGTTTGCAGATGGCATTAAGTTGGGAGGAGCTGTCGTTGGATTGTCGTAGGAGTTGGATTCAATGATACTCGTGGGTCCCTTCCAGCTCAGGATATTCTGTGGTTTGCTTTTTTCTCCGTGTTTAAATGCTACAGTCTTTACTGGGATGATACAGGAAGTCGGGAAGCACTCCATAGTTCTGGAATGGCAGAAAGCTGTGATGGGGAGGTTCAAACTGGAAAAATGTCTTTACCATGAGGGTGGTCAATCACTGAAACAGGGTGCCTGGCAAAGTTGTTGATGTCCCATGCCTGTCAATGCCCTTAATAAGATGCTTTAGCTTTTGTGTAGCCCTGAAATGGTGAGAACTGGTGAACTTGATGATCAGTTGGACTTGATGATCTTTGAAGGTCCCTTCAAACTGAATTATTCTGTTCTTTCTCAGTAGTCTTTACTTACCTTAAATACACTGAGAACACAGCATCACATCAACTGTAAGGCCCTATTTGTTTAGATACTTAATGAATTTAAGAGCCTAGTATAAAGTCTCACTTGCAGGAATTCCTCCCCATAATACAGTGTAACTGATACCACTAAAATGTTTACAGTATAGCTAAAATTACCATAGACTGCACTGGATTATAATCTTGGTCAAGTCTATAGACAGCTATCATTCCTTTGATTTAAGAGATAATTTCATTTCTACCAAAAAGTCAGTGCACACATTGATTCCAAATGTTGTAACATCTGCATAATGGAATTATTTACCTAGTTCTCAAACGTCCAGTGGCAAAGTAAAAAATAAAAATGGCTTTTAATGATTATCATCGACATCTGTGTTCTGCCTATGTTTTAATTTTATTTTTTATTTTTTTCCAAGCTGATTCCTGAAGCCTCTGATCTGTTTGCTTGAAAAAGGCCATTATAGGCTCCAGTAGAAGTTGTCATGCAAATCTGAAAATGTTGTGGAAAGAGTATTTCTCATTTGCATTCTCAGTCTTTTAAAATTGGCTTATGGTTTCTTGGTGACCCAAAGGGCTTGAATGGTCCATTACATTACTATGTATGTTTATATTTTTCTCAGGATAAGTGATAGGCTAAGTATATATTAAGTCTTTCTCCTCCTTTTAGATTTTAGTCACCAACCTGGATTTCCATGACGAACAGAAGCGTCGGAACTTAAATGGAACATTACATGAACTTTTAAGAATGAATATTGTCCCTATAATTAATACTAATGATGCTGTTGTTCCACCTCCAGAGCCGAACAGTGATCTGCAGGGGGTAAATGTGGGTAAAGTATTGCAAGGGGGTGGATTCTGCTTGTAGATTGTACGGCACTAATTTGTAGTTTACTAACACTGTAATTGGGGACCTCTGGAGCCTGCAGCAGGGAAACAAACACACGCAATTAGTAATGTGGACAGAGGGACCAGAAAACTCTGCTGACCTGTCTGTCTGCTTCTAGCATGATACATTGTTGTGGGTTAGAAGAAGGCCGGATATTACCTGTTCTGCCAAAAGCAAGTATGCCTGGTTTGGTTTTCACAGAATATTTGAAGTTGAAAGGAACTTCTGCAGATCATCATGTTTCAGAGCACTGGAACAGGCTGGCCAGGGTGGTTGCAGAATCTCCTTCTCTGGAGATACTCAAGGCCCATCTGGACGCCTCTCTGGGCAACCTGCTCTAGGGAACCTGCTTTGGCAGGGGGATTGTACCCAATGATCTCCTGAGGTCCCTTCCAACCCTTACAGTTCTATGATTCTGTGAACACCTGTGCTTATAGCATGGTCAGTTAGTACCTCTTGTTTTTTAATTGGGCACCCAAGGTGGAGAATGTGAGTACTGCTCTAACTGCCTGTTGTTTTGATACCGTTTGACTGTTTTCCAAAAGACTACTTACTTTCATGAAAAAATCATCTTCTAAGAGTTTTTAGTGAGTAGAACCAAAGCAGTTCATAAGGATTTGGTAGTGCTGAGGTAGCTTGCTTTTGTATGTTGTAGCCAGATTTCCCAGTTCTTCCCACTATTCAGTATTCTTGACCTGTGTGTATTCATTGCAGGTGATTAGTGTGAAGGATAATGACAGTCTGGCAGCACGACTGGCTGTTGAAATGAAGACTGATCTCCTGATTGTTCTCTCAGATGTAGAAGGTTTGTGAGACATTTCTTTATCACCCAGCAGAAAAACATGTCCTCTGCTTTTGTTCCTCTGGCACTCGGTAGGACTAATGCAACTACTCAGAGCTTCAGTTAGTTCATTCAACCACCCAGCTTTTAGGCTGTAGGGTGTGCCTGGGACTACTCTCTGAAATGACGGGTAATAGCCAGCATGCCTGAGGGAGGTGTGCCCCATGAACTGCTCTGCCTGGTGGCCAAGCTTCAGGAGGAGCTAGGGAGACTGAAAAGCAAATGGGAGCCAAAGAAGGTCATAGATCAATGGATCTATGCTCTCCCTCTCTGGAACACACATACCAATTTAGAAAAACCACTGCTGATGTGGGTCCAGTATCTGATCCACATTGGGATAAAGGCAGCAGCTAGAGGGGGACACCAAGGAGTCGAAGCAAGTTACTCCATGGAGCTATAAGAGGAGCCACTGCTTGCACAATCAGCTTCCATTACAAAACAAGTATGAGGCTCTGGGTATTGTTAGACAATGGATGTGAAAAGATGGAAGAAGGGGTTTCTGTGCAAGTTCCACCAAGGTCAGATCAACCAGCTCCTTGTAGCAAGTGCAGGATCAAGGCCAGTGTTGTGAAGAAATAGTGCCAAGTTATAGTCATAGTTGACTGCCTTCTGAAGGGAACAGAGGCTCCCATCTGCAGACCAGACCATCTTTTTAGAGAACTTTTCTACCTCCCTGGGGCTTGGATCAGGGGCATTGCTAATGAGCTTACGAGCTTAGTTCAAACTTCAGATTATTACCTACTCCTGCTCTTTCATGTGGGTACCAACAAAGTTGCAGCAAGAAGTCTGTGTTCAATCAAAATAAATTTCAGGGCCCTGGGAAGATAGCTAAAAGATTCAGAATCATAGATACTGTCTAGCATTTTGGGATATATTAAACACAGCATAGCCAGCTGGTCAAAAGAGGTGATTCTCCCACTGTATTTGGCGAAGCCTCTCCTTCAATATTGTGTGCGATTCTGGGCTCTACAATATAAAAAGAATGTTAAGATCCCTGGAAGTGTACAGAGGAGGGCAACAAAGCCGGTAAAAGGATTGGAAGGCATGCCCTGTGTGGGTGCTATGGTACTTCTGCTAGCTTCTCAGAATTGTATATGGTCATGAGTAATACTCCTGACTCTAAATACATAGTCTTTCCCTGCATATAAGCCAAAAACTGTTCTACAATTGTTTGCTGCTTCTGGCAGTGGATTCTGTCTTTCAGTGATTTATGGGTACTTTACATGTCCTGGATATTGCTTTCCAGATGCCTGGAGGTTGCTAGCTTTTCTTTCTCCCAGACATGCGGCTGATACTGGTCTAGTCTTGTGAGCTGTGCTGCCATGAAGTCTGTAACCTGTTGATGTTGAAGGTGCTTTTCTAGAAAGAGGAAGGTAGTAGGTACAGTTTCACACCAGGACATCAACAAAATCGTATAGTCTTTTTATCATCTCCAGACATGTTTCCTTCAGTGGCTTCTGGACTTTGGTCCATATTGTAGGCCCTGAGAAGGAAGGAGGTTGGCTTTTCATAACCACAGTTTCTTCCAGCTGTTTCAGTTGGATTTCATGGTTGATTCTAGTTGAAATGACTGCCTCAGAAAAAAAAAATAACAAAAATGATAGTCCAAACAACTTATTAAAAAAACAAACAAACAGAAAACCACTCCCATTTCCTCACAGCTTATTCATTTGATGCGGTATCTTGTTTATGGAAAGAAGTGTCCTTTCCTTCTCAAGCTATCAAGGAAGAGCTCAGGTACTCTTCACTTGTGCACTTTAATCTGTGACATGTTTGTTCGCATAGAACTTCTGGGAAGTTTGGTGGTAGAGTTTAGGGTTTACATGTTAGGTAAACAGAAGTATCACTCAACTCAGAGCATAGTTAAATAAAATTACTATATTTATTTAAAATTAATGTGTGTGTCTATAGTCTTGTGTCCTTTCTTTGCAGAACTCAATAGTTAGCCTTTATACGTATTTCTAGGTTGCCCAGTTTATCAGTGTACAACACAGCATTCAGGAGTATCATCTGAGATTTTAGGTGAAGAGGACTATCGTTTGTTCCGTTGTGCACTCTTGTGTGTAAGCCCTGATTCTGAACCATATAAAAGCTGCAAATTCTTCCTGGTTTTCTCTCTAACCTTACTGAAATGTCAGTACTTCCCAGCTTACGTGATACTATTCGGCATGTGGATATTCTGTTGCCTCGTACTAGCTACAATTTTGGCAAAGTTACACATCTTGAGCCTGCATGTTAGTGTTTCATCCTTTCAGTTCCACAAAAGGAGGGTTCAGTGGAAGTTTTGTATCCTGTAAAGTGGAATACAGCTTTTTAGCCTCAAAGGCTTTATTTATTTTTCACTGGTGAGCTTTGGAACAGAAGATATGTAACATTAACAGTTTTTTATTATTTATTTCAGGACTCTTTGACAGCCCTCCAGGATCTGATGATGCAAAGCTCATTGACATATTCTACCCAGGAGACCAACAATCTGTGACATTTGGAACCAAATCCCGGGTGGGAATGGGAGGCATGGAAGCCAAGGTAGAAATTTAGAACACTTATTTTCTTATTGAGAGGAAAAGGCAGATGTGGAAAGGGGACTTGATAATACAAGATTGAGAGGAGTGGCTGATAGAGCAGATAATTGTGTTGCTATTCAGAGGAACCTTGACAGGCTGCAGATAGGGGCAGGCAGGAACCTTTAGAAGTTCAGTAGAGGGAAATGCCAAGCCCTACCCCTAGGGAGGAACAACTGTATTCACCAGCACTGGTGGTTGTATGTCTGTGCTCAAAAGGTCTCTGGAGTTCAATCCAGTTGGCAGCTGGTCACAAGCAGCGTTCCAGAAAGTTGCCTGGCAGAAAAGGACTTGGGGGTGTTGTGTTGGTCAACATCTTGTTGAACAGGAGCTAGCAGTATGCCGAGGAGGCCAAGATGGCCAATAACATCCTGGCTTGTATCAGAAATAGCACAGCCAGCAGTACAATGGAAGTGATGGTCCGTCTGTACTTGGCAGTGGTGAGACCACACCTTGAGTACTGTGTTTGGTGTTGGTCCCCCTCATGTGATGGTTTTACCTTGCTAGGCAGCTGAACTCCACCACAACCACTCTCTCACTCCCCCTCCTCAGAAGAGGAGGGGAAGAAGAAAAGGAAAGAAACAACTCACGGGTCGAGATAAGGATAATTTAATTAAAGGCAAAAATATTATTAATTAATTAGTTTGACTAAAAGGAAAAAAAAAAGAGAAAGGGGAAAAGGGGAAAAAAAATAAAAACAACAAGCAAAGGCTGTGTGGAAGTGCAGAGGAAAGAAACTACTCTCTGCTTCCCACAAATGAGCGATGCTTGACCACGTCCTTGAAGCAGGGCCTCAACACACTTAGCTGTTGTTCTGGAGGACAGATGTTTTCACAACGAGAGCCCACCCCTCCCCTCCCCTCTTTTTCTTTTTTCCACCTTGTATTGCTGAGTGTAACATCAGATGGTATGGAATATCCCTTTGGTTGGTTTAGGTCAGCTGCCCTGGTGATGTTCCTTGTCTTTTGGCCACCCCAGCTTGCTAGCTCTGGGAGGTGTTAGAGGGAGTCCTGATGCTGTGCCAGTATTGCTCAGCAGCAGACACGACACCGGTGTGATACCAGTGCTGTTCTAGCTACAAGTGCAGGGCACAGCATTGTACGGGCTGCTGCAGGGAAAGTTAACTCCATCCCAGCCAGACCCAGTACACCTCACTAGAATAAAGATACTGAGTTTCTGGGAATACACTCGGAGAAGAGCAGCAAAGCTGGTGAAGGAACTAGAAAATGACATGAGGAACAGCTAAGGGAACTGGGATTTAAGTCTGGAAAGAAGGCGGCAGTGGGGAGGCCACACTGACCTCTACAGCTACTGAAAGGAGGTTTTAGCAAGGTGTTGGTCTCTTTTCTAAAGTGACAAGTGATAGGGTGTGAGGGAATGGCCTCGAGTTGTGCCGGGGAGGTTTAGGTTGGATATCAGGAAGCATCTCTTCATGGAAGGGGTGGTTAGACATTAGAACATGCTGCCCAGGAAAGTGGTAGAGTCCCCATCCTTAAAAGTATTTAAGAGACATGTGGACATAGCACTTAGGGATATGATTTAGTGGTAGCATTAGGTTGATGGTTGGACTTAAGGGTCTTTTCCAACATAAGCGATCAAAGTGGAGCAAAAATTCTTGTTGAAAATGGGATTCAAATAACAAGTGCATTTTCGGGAGCTAGCTCTGTCCTTCATTGTAGGTGAAAGCAGCTCTGTGGGCCCTCCAAGGAGGCACCTCTGTAGTGATTGCAAATGGAACGCACCCAAAGATCTCGGGTCATGTCATCACAGATATTGTGGAAGGGAAGAAAGTTGGAACTTTTTTTTCAGAAGTAAAACCTGCAGGTGAGTACAGAAGTAACATGTACATTGGTAGCTGTAGAGACTTCTTGAGAGTCTAGGGTTGAAATTTGGCTAGGCCTGCCTATTCAACAAATGGGAAACTATGCTCTGCTTGACAAATTAATTTTTAATGTTGGAATAGAACATCTTGAATCCTCTGCTTGGGTTCCTCCCAGCTGATGACTTGCTGCATCAGACTTGCATTCAAAGTACTAAGTAGAATTTGTATTATTTTTAGTCTTAGAGGTTATCATCTATTATTGACGAATTCAGGGTGAAAGTGTGCATATAGACTGTACAGCTGAACTAAGATACTGTGTAGTTTTATTTTTTATCATAAGTTCTTTTTATGACTCAGTCTTTTGCTACTGTGTGTAGGAATGTTTTCCTGCCTCTGTGTTGCTGTGACAATGTAACAACAGCCGCAGAAAGTCAGACCAAAGATCTGTGATCCTAGCAGAACAGAATGAGTATAGAGTGCTACTTGTGACTTGCACTTTAAGACAAGCAAATGCCTTGGAGTATAAAAATGCTTAATGGATTTCTTGTAAAAATTGGCCATATCCTTTGAACCCATATAAACACTTTGCATCCATGGGTCACAGCAGTCACGAGCCTTAACTAGGTATTGTGTGTAAACTCTGGAGCTAGCACTATGTGAAGAACTGCTTCCCTTATTTTGTGTGTGTTTGTGGGCAGGAGGGGTGTTGAAATTTGCTTCCTGCTAGCTTTTGATGCCCCCACCTTCTGTATGGAAAGACAACATGGGTGATCGATCTCTGTTCAACTTCTATGATATGAGACATTGTCTTTTCCCTCATCATCTCTTTTTCACATGAAAAAGGTTTTTTTCTTAGTCCTTTTCTACAGAAACTGTTCCAAAAGTTTCGCGATCTCTGTTTCTCTTGGCTGAAACTGTTTTTATTCTACTGTGACCTTTTTAAGATGGGCAAAAATAAAATTTTGTGTAGCATCCAAGAGGCGAATGAACCTTCAGTTTATGAGATAGCAAGGCTAACTTTGAGTTTTGATTAGATTGGTGATGATTTTTGTTACCTTTCCTAGGCCTTTTCCAAAAGCTTGAACAGGTAAGTTGCTGTTCGATGCTGATGAGCATTGATGTTTTCATAGGATTATGTGCAGTATCGAGGCCTGGTTTCCCCTTTTGCTTCTGCATTGCTTCATGTTTATCTGCTTTGAATTGTACTTGCTATTTTGTTGCATAGTTCAGGACACCACAGGAGGGGAGCCTCCTATGTTTCGGTCTGTGTCTGTTGCCTCTTTTTTGTTCCTTGGATACCAGTTAGAAAAGTCTAGCTTTGTCTTCTTTCCACCTGCCCTTCATGTATTTACAGACATCAGTGAGATCCCCTCCAAGCCTTCTCTTCTCCAGGCCAAACAGTCCCAACTCTCCTAGCCTGTCCTCATAGGAAAGGTGCTTCAGTTCCTTATCATCCTCATGCCCCTCCATTGGACTCTTTCCAGTGTGTCCAGGTCTCTCTTGTACTGGGAGGCCCAGACCCAGCACTCCAGGTGTGGCCTCACACCTGAGTAGAGGGGGAGGATCACATTTCTTGACCTGCTGGCAATACTTTGCCTAATGCCACCTAGGGTACTTTGCTGCTTTTGCAGCAAAGGCACACTGCTATTTTGTGTTCAGGTTGGTGTCCACCAGGAAACTTAGCTCCTTTTCTGAAAAGTTCCTTTCCAGGAAAAAGGGTGATATCAACGCTTTTCACTTTGTCCTACTGCAATAAATTTTGCATCAGTTATAAAGCTTTTCATCTTGTAATCCCATTTGTCAGACATTTACAAATATGGCGAACAGCAAAAGTAGATGTGAAACTTTACTGTGACCCTTCCTCTACCATGCAATGTGGTTACTCCCATTCTTTCTTTGTCTTCTATCTTCCAAAACACACTTTAAATATTCAGGTAAGTTTTTGTAAAATAAACTCTTATCTCCTTACACGTGTCACTTTCTTTCAAAGAACAAGAAAATACACTCTATAAAATATGGCCTCGCTTTAAAAAGCTCTTTGAACACTCCTTAATTAAGTCTTATTAATCAAGTGTCCGCTAGTTCTTTTCTTACACTTCCCACTATACCTCCTGTTATTTTCCTTAACATGGGAATTCCTGCTCTGGCAGTTTCTGTAGGATACTTCTTAAATAGTCCAGGCATATTAATCACATTTCAAATCATCAAGTCATCTAGAGACAATTTCAATAGAGTGTAAAAATGAAAACATAGCTTATCCATGAGCTCCTTGAGAACTCCTTAGTGAAATGCTGCGTGAGCCTTTTGACTTGTTGCTTCTGTTTCTGTTTCAAAACTTGTTCTGTGTCATTTCAGTTTGAGACAGATTCTTTGATATCCATGCCAAGAAAAAAACCTTTCTTCTGTAGGAGCCCTTCAATGTACACAATGTACAAAAGATTGTTTTGCAATCTTTTCTCTTTTCAGTAGTTATATAATTACCCTTTTTCAAAGGATGCCTCCCTGTTTTCAGTAGCCTCCTACGCCCTAAGATTTAGCCGTCCTTGTATTCTTTTGCTCTTTGTCAAGTCTTTTTGATACAAGCTGTATACTTGTTTGTCACCTGTCACATGAATGATCTTACTGAATCTCTGCGATGCCTCGAAAAGGGCTGTGCTCGGGGACCATGGCAGCATCTTGGTATCTGATACAGATTTTCCTATTCTGGCATACAGTAAATTTCTTTTATATGTCTATTAAAACCATAGCTGTTTTCCTGCTTTGAGTAAGGGGTTGGAAGACGAAAGGTTAGCGTTCATTTCCTTCCACATGGGCTGTAACCTTTGTCTGCATGTCTTGTGGTTGTGTGTGTTTGTTTGTTTGTTTTGGCAGGCCCTACAGTAGAGCAGCAGGGTGAAATGTCTCGAGCTGGTGGCAGGACCCTGGCAGCTCTGCAGCCTGAGCAGGTGAGAGAACAGTATGTCCTCACTCTTTAAGGTTGTGAACATGTGGCAAGTTTTAAAATACAGATTCATAACACAAATGGGTCCTGGAAAAAATCACCTGGCTCCAAGTATTCAGGTAGTCAAGACAGTGAGAAAATGTGTCAGAAATGAGCTAAAGTGAACCATATGTCAAACACCATGGACTTCATATAAGAATGCAATTCAGAAACTTTTATCTTTCAGAGAGCGGAGATTATTTATCGTCTTGCTGACTTATTAACTGATCAGAGAGAAGAAATTCTCTTGGCAAACAAAAAGGACTTAGAAGAAGCTGAAAATAAAGGTAATACTACGGGTCCTTTCATGGTACTCCTGTTGTCATGAGCTTATCTGGGCCTCAAAGAAAATGAGCAGGACTAGAATATTCTGTCACCTGCAATTGGATATTATGGATATGTCACAGTTGAACAGTGAACCCAGGACTTTGAGAGCTTGTCAGTGTAAACAGCTGCAGCTTCCATAATTACATGAGTTGTCTTTATCAGAGAAGATAGAGAGGCCTTTTGAAAACAGCAACCCACAGCACTGTTTATAAAAATAATAAAAAAAAAAAATAGTGTTTCCTTTTGCCAAAGGAGGCTTACTTTAGAAATTAAATATAGGAAGTATCTTCCCTATTATCGTCATGCATGAAATAGCATGAATATTCTCCTGGGCTGGTTAACGTAATGTTTGGCCCCTGTGGGGAAGGTTGTTACCTAAAAGTGATGCTTTCCAGAAAGAACCATATTACCTTCTGACTGAGGAAAGTACAGTTCAGGCAGCATAGAATAAATCTTTTGTGTTACAGTGGTGCACCAAGAAGCTGGTCTTGGGTTAGAAAATGTGTGGAACTGGCACATTACAAACTGGCACATTACAAACTGGCACATTGCAACGTTCAGTAAAAGACATATGGCAACAATTTTCTACTGATGAGACTGCCTGGAGGGATATTTCTGAGTAAACTTCCTACGTGAATGTGTTCAGACTAGAAAACTCTGGCAGCTCTTGCCTAATCTGAAATGCTATGTGTTCCTCTGCTCTTTGGGATTTCTATCTGTGAAATAGAAAGAGGCAATTATTTCCCTTCCAGGAATATTGTAAGAGTAGAAATTTGTAAGAAATTCAGGTACACGGCTGTGTAACAGTACTAGAAATAGGACAGACTTTATCTTTGCGGATGTTACTTCATATGCAAATCATTCATATCATGTTAGGTGTATATGTGATGGTAGGTGAAATCATTGTCAAATTTGAGCAGTTTTATTGTAGCTAATAAACTAAATGCTTTACATTGTTCATCTTAGGTAGGTTTCTTGCTATGGTGTGGGAAACAGATGAATTTTTTCCTAGTTTGACCATTAGGTCACTTTTATCTTGAAACCAGGCAGATAAATCTATCTTGAGCACAACTTTTTCTTTCTTCTAGGAAGATTGGCACTTCCTTTGTTGAAACGTCTGAGTCTGTCTACATCAAAGCTGAACAGCTTGGCTATTGGGCTACGTCAGATTGCAGCATCTTCACAGGACAGCGTCGGCCGCATAATTCGGAGAACACGAATAGCAAAGGATCTAGAGTTGGAGCAGGTGACAGTGCCTATTGGGGTCCTTCTCGTGATTTTTGAGTCCCGTCCTGACTGTCTTCCACAGGTATGTGAGGAGGGCAGAGAGATCTTTGATAACAAAAGTGTATTTCTATTGGTGAGTTATTGGAAGGCTGCAAGAAGTCTTGCCTCAAAAGACTTTTGCTTGTATTCCTCTGAAATGAATTTTGTTGTCATCCCAAATTTTTTTTTCTACAGACACATTCTTGGGACTTGCTTCTGCAATGCTGAAAGTTATTCAGGGTTGGTTTTTGATAGCCAACATAGAGAAGGAGTTAGCTTACATTCAGGTGGTGTGGTTTCTGCATGTGTCTTATAACATAGGTTCCCTTCCTAACTTGCAGCTTACGAGGTTCCTACCAATGAGTACTTTCCTTTCCATGCCGAATACAACTGAATTGCAGGCTATGATTAAACATCAAACGTTTAATAAAGATTGTTAATAACAAATTGCAACTGATAAGAATATATGCTAAGAAAATGAGCACAGAAAGTAGAAGTTCTAGGCTTTGAGTGGTCTGTCCCATACTGATACTGCATGTTTGCACTGAGGCAGAATGATAGCTTTTATTCACTTGTGGAGAGATGAGTCTAGGCTCTTATTGATACTATTTTTAGCAAGACTGATTGAGCATTTCTCTAACATATGAACAAGTGTTTGAGGAGCAAGGGATGGGTATGGGCACTTAAAAAGAGACTGCCAAAGGACAGCTTCATATTTTATAAATGAATTTGTGAGTGTTGGTCCTCGTTTCATACTGAAGGGGAGTATGCTCTAGGTAAAGTTCATGTGAAAGGAAAAGGCACTAGTCTCCCTTGTCTGCCATTATTACTTCCTTGCTGCTAGCTCTGTTCTTCATAGAAAACCAGTATGTTTCCTTGTCAAATTCTAGTCTGCCTTCCTAGACTCCAGCCTTTGCCTCCTGGGTCTCTTGCCTTGCATAGCCAATCTCTCCCCTTCTCCTCTTCTTCTTTATCTCATTTGTAAACCTTTTCTCAGGCTGATTCTTACTGGCTTTCCACCCCCTGACCTTTTTCATTATCTTTTTTTTTTTCCTCAAGTTCTCCGATGCAACTTCAGAGGATCATATTTGATACTTTTGCATCTGAATAATATGGTTTCTGTCCCATGCTGTAGCTGATAGTAGGATGGACTCTGAGTGCAGAGGAGAGGTTGCTTCCTCCATAGTTTACTATTGCATCTTGTACTGGTTTGGGTAAGCAATTACAGAGGAAATTTGACTTCTCCACGGAGTTGTGTGTGCCTGATAGCCAGCTGGAGATAGCATACACAGAATTGTGTCAGTGCTCAGAGTTTGGTCTTGAGTTGCAGTAAAGGTGAAACAACTGCAGACTAACAGTTTAGCTTCTAATGAGCATATACAAATAGCATGTTTGCCTCTAATACTTACAAGACGAAGTTCTGAGATCATATTTCACAGACTGCTTCCTATAGATTTCAAGAAATCCGATCGTTTTGCAGTATAGCCATGCTCTATTATTATTTAAAGGGAACAAACTGTTTTGAAAACCCATTACAGATTGGATTTTTTAATTTAAATAAGCTTGTCTGCAGCTTTCCTTTGTGATGCTGATCTTTGGAGAGGCAGATTCTTAACAAGATACAATCAAATTGCATTTTAATGTCTAGTTTTATATGTTAAAGACGCACAGTATTTGGGTACGGCAAGGTTCCTAGATCATTGTCATTTAGTCATCTTTCTGAAGTATTCCTTATTTTTTCAGTATTCTTTTCAAATTGCAGAGAGCAGGATGAGGTAGAATATCAAACATGGTGACTGTTTTTACCCAGAGGACACTAGTAGGGAAAAGGAGTTCGTCTGAGTTGACCTTGACATGCTTAAGAGGTTGGCCCGTGAGAACCTCATGAAGTTTAAGAAGGCTAAGTGCAAGGTTCAACACTCATCAAGGCACTCCCAAGAATGAATGCAGGCTGGCTGATGAGTGGATTGAGAGCAGCCCTGCAGAGAAGGACTTGGGAGCATTGATGGCCATGAGCCAGCGATGTGCAGTTGTAGACCAGAAAGCCAGCTGTATCCGTTTTGATATATCACATCAAAAGAAGTATGACCAGAAGGTCCAGGGAGGTGATTCTCACTCTCTACTCCACTCCTGGTGAGGCCCCACCTGCAGTGCTGCATTCAGCTCTGGGGACTCCAACATAAGAAATAAATCTGTTAGAGCATGTCCAGAGGAGGGCCACTAAGGTGATGAGGGCTGGAGCACCTCTGCTATGAAGACAGGCTGAGAGAACTGGGGTTGCTTAGCCTAGAGAAGAGAGGGCTCTGAGGAGACCTCAGAGTGGCCCTCTAGTACCTAAAGCGGGCTTTAGGAAAGCTGGGGAGGGACTTTTGTCAGGGAGTGTAGTGACAGGACAAGGAGTAATGGCTTTAAACTGAAAAAGGATAGATTAAGATTAGATAAAAGGAAGAAATTATTTACTATGAAGGTGGTGAGGCACTGGAAAAGGCTGCCTGGGGAAGTTGTGGATGCCCCATCCCTGGAAGTGTTTAAGGCCAGGATGGATGGGGCTTTGAGCAATCTGATCTAGTGGGAGGTGTCACAGAATCATAGAATGGTTTGGGCTGGAAGGGAACTTAAAGGTCATCTACTCCCCCCCCCACCTAGCCCCCGCCATGGGTAAGGACACCTTCTGGTTATAAACGTGAAATCGATGCGATAAAATAAAAGGCTACTGTTCTAGACAGCACAACAAAAATGTTCTTCATAGGAAGAGCTTATTAGCTACTTCTGGCTGGAATGACTGGGGATAAGAGTTCTTGCATCTGAAGTAGTTTTTTACAGCTACCGAATTTGTGCCAGAGCCTATGTTCAGGGTTTCTGTCGACTTAGTCACTGCAATCTCCCTTTGCCAGTAGTACCCTGAAGTTCAAGTTTGTTCCTGAAATGTTAAGATACTTCATTTCTGGAGTTACATATTCTGACTTGGAAAAATTTCTTGGTGCTATATATTAATATTGAGAAAGTCAGCAGAATTCAAAATCCTGTTCTTACTCTGTTTTGCAGATGTTATTCTCACAGAAGAGTCAGATCACTTTTTCTCTTATTTTTTTCTTCTTTTTTTTTTTTTTTTTTTAATTCCATTCTGACAGGTGTCTGCTTTGGCCATAGCTAGTGGAAATGGCTTGCTACTAAAAGGAGGGAAAGAGGCTGCATATAGCAATCAAATCCTTCACCATCTGACACAAGAAGCACTCTCCATTCATGGAGTCAAAGATGCAGTGCAACTAGTAAGTGTCTAGAATTAAATCAACAACTTTTTTGCTGTGGCATGTATAAAAAGCACAGGCAGAGCTTGAGAATTCAGGCCATTGACTGTTTGTGTCACAACTTTCGCAGGTGAATACAAGAGAGGAAGTAGAAGATCTCTGCCGTTTGGATAAGCTGATAGATCTAATCATTCCACGTGGTTCATCCCAGCTAGTCAGGAATATCCAGAAAGCTGCTAAGGGAATTCCAGTGATGGGACACAGTGAAGGGATCTGTCATGTGTATGTGGACACAGATGCCAGCGTTGAGAAGGTCACGCGAATAAGTAAGCTGTGAGAGGGTGATTTGGATATCATGAGTGTAACTGAACTTCACATTTGGAATATGTGGTATGGTTATAATAATAACCATACATAATAATAATTCACATGCTCTTCAAGTCTTTGTCATAAATGTTATGTAACCAATTATTTACTCTTAAACCTCAGTCAGAGACTCAAAGTGTGAATATCCTGCTGCCTGTAATGCTCTGGAAACACTCTTAATTCATCGAGACTTGCTGAGAACCCCGTTGTTTGATCAGATCATAGACATGTTGAGAGTAGAACAGGTTAGTCATGTATACTTGTGTTGTTTTTTGTTTTATTTACTTTTTTTTTTTTTTTTTCATTTTAGGAGCCTTTGGTCTTGCTGATATAGCCCTATGTAGTTGTATGATAACATAACACTTAACATTACCCACATGTCTCTTTGTACACATAAATGAACTTTCGGAGAGCTTTCTCAGCTTCTCCATGCAACCCCAAGCTTTTCCATAGAAAGAATCTGAAAGCAGCTTCTTCGGGGTGGCTGCATGCCATTGCTGAGATACTACTACTTCCTTTCACGTGGCAAAAAATCATTCTCTGCCTTGGAAGAGCATATCCATAACCCTTTCTCTACTATTCTCAATTCTGACTTAGTGGCTGGCAACCTCCCAGACCCTAAGACCATTCTTATTAAATCTATTAACTTACCTTCTTACCTCAGTCATTTCCCATTTTATATTTCTCCTTCTCAAATCTGCTTCATCCACATTGTTTAAACGTTTTGCCTCACTTGCCTTTATTCCCACCCATTTTCCTGCCCATTATTTTCCCCTTCCACTGTTCCACAGGAACAGTGAAAGGCCACTATCCTACATAATCGCTTTGACATGCGTAATGTTTTGTAGCAGAGATGCATCAGGAGAGAAATATTTGTGAAGTACTTTAATTTACACTTAAAACACATATTTTTCAGATAGCATTTACACTTGGCAAATAGTGTATACAAGCAGTGATTCATGCAGGAAAACATGGTAAAATAGACAGGTCATGTTTTGGTGATGTTAAAAAGGTCATACTAAGAGAGAGATGTTTTTTTTTGTTGTTTGTTTGTTTTTTTGGGGGGAAGTGAAGGGTTAATTTATGGATTTTATGTGACGACTGGTGGATTTCCACAAGCACCCAACAGCTCCCGCCCCTTAATACAGGGGGGAGGACTTGATGTTACTGTTGTCTAATCTGACTTCAGAACAGTAAACACGTAAATTCATGTCAGGGTTTATCAACCAAATATATAGTTGCAGAAGAAAATGCCAGCTTACAGGCACCTTTCCTGAAAGCCTTCAAAGGTAGGGATTCTAATCAGCAAGTCTGAAGTATCATAGATTATCCTGAGTTGCAAGGGACCCATGAGGATTACCAAGTTCAACCCCTAGCTCCACACAGGACCACCCAGAAATCAGACTATACATCTGAGAGCGTTGCCCAAACACTCCTTGAATTCCAGCAGGCTCAGTGCCGTGACCACTGTCCTGGGAGCCTGTTCCAGTGCTCAGCCACCTCTTGGTGCAGAACCTTTCCCTAACATCCAGCCTGACCCTCCCCTGCCACAGCTCTATGTCATTCCCTCGGTTCCTGTCGCAAGTCTCACAAATGTGGGTTAACCCCAGACCAGCAGCTAAGCATCAGCCAATGCATTGTTCACTTTTCCCTTCTGCTCTCAAGTGGGAGGAGAAAGAGCAAGAAAGCTCGTGTTTTGAAACAAATATATTTTAATTAGCAAATGAAAGAGGAAGAAGAAAGGGAAAAACAAAACAAGTGATGAAAATACAGTCACTCACCACCTGCCACAAATAGATCAGTGTCCAGCAATGTCCTGAGCAATGTCTACCTTCCTCGAAAGTCCCCTCCCCTCATTTTTTATTGTTGACTATGACATTATATGGCACAGACTATCCCTTTCGTCAGTTTGAATCAGTTGTGGTTATGTCCTCTCCTAACTTTTAGCACACCCTTGACCTTCTCACTGTGGGGGAAAAAGAGAAAGCCTTGAAACCGAGTGAGCACTGTTTAGCAACAGCCAAAATAGCGGTTCGTTTAAGGCGCAAATCCAATATATAGCAGTGTAAGGACTACTATGAAAAAAATTAACTCCATCCTGGCTATACCCAGAACAACAAGCTGCACTTTTCACCTGTTATGCATTGGTAAAATCTACAGCACAAAATACTTCTGGTATTGCAGGTGAAGATTCATGCTGGCCCAAAGTTTGCCTCTTACTTGACATTCAGCCCCTCAGAAGTGAAATCTCTCCGCACTGAATATGGGGATCTGGAGTGCTGCATTGAGGTTGTGGACAGTGTACAAGAGGCTGTTGAACATATCCACAAGTATGGAAGTTCTCACACGGATGTTATCATCACAGAGAATGGTTTGTGACCTAATCTGTTTCCTTAAGCTTCTGCTTTGGTTTCACTGTGGGATCTTGTTATTAGCATAACTACTTACATTGCAGTAGTTTCTTTTATCTTGGTTCTGTAGTAAGCATAATCAACCGGAACCCTAGGAGCTACATCTATCTATAGTTGTGTTTAATTCAAGGAAAACATGTTGTGTGCCCTTATTCCATGAGGTGAAGGCATGTGTTTGAGCAACTGGCCAACGACAAGTCAATACATGCTCTTGTCAGGCAGGCTGCTTTGTGTTCTTGTATTGTACAGACTTACCACATCAGACAGTTTTGCAGAAACGTCTCCTGAATCATGGAGATGCCTTTAGGCCTCTGAAGGAAGAAGAGGTGAGCTTCTATAGAGGGAATATGGATAGTGGGAAAGATCAGACTATATACGCTTTGTCTTCCCACGTCACTTTTAAGTCTTGCAAACAAGGACCACAAGCATTTTTCCCCATCTCTCCCAGTCCTTTATTTCCCCGTTCCGCACCTGTAGCGTAAAAGCTGCATGTATCTCAGTTCCCAGTTTCTTGCTCCTTTGATGCTGCGAACTTCTGTTCCTATGTGCTGCTCTGTGCTTCTTCCACTCCTCCACATGAGGTTTGAACACTCTGCCACTTCAAAACGTAGCTCGAGCTGCTCCCAGCCAAAGGATGACTCTCGATACAAGCCTAAAACTTCTGAGAGTCAGCTACAGTAAGGTCATTTTGATTTGTGGCTCATCAGTGTGAGATTCAAGCAGGCATCTATTTCTGCACCTTCTGCAGAACTTAAATGAGTAGCACCGAAAAGTTTGCTTTTGATAGTGTAAGCCACTACCTGGTGCACCAGCGATTTAATTGGGTGTGTACTGGAGATAGAGCTCATCTTTAGCATTCGTCCCATTGATCTGGGTGACTGACTTGCAGCTTACAGCTGAACTTGTAGTTTAACTGTCTGACTGCAAATTGTAGCTTGGGGCTGCTGTCACTTCTCCCCGGTCATAAGACTATCCCTGTTTGCGAGGTCTAGACTGTAGTAAGAATTAGGCATCTTTTAACTTTCTTCTTGTTTTTGCAAGCTCCTTGTAATATTTACGGTTGTGTCTATGTGCTAAATGTACTCTGAAGAAGGTGTGCGTGAGCATGTTTTAATCCAGGCTGTTAAATGCTGTCTGATAACATTGCAGGTGAAAAGTTCTGCTATTGTATCTGTTCAGGGTATGAGGCTATGCCTGTTGGACTGCACGATCATGCTGTATGTACTGTATCCTATTTTCTGCTCTGCTTCTTTTTCAGAGACAACAGCGGAGTTCTTCCTCCAGCATGTGGACAGTGCTTGTGTTTTCTGGAATGCCAGTACCCGATTCTCTGATGGATATAGATTTGGACTCGGTAAGTGCCTGTGGTGTGCAGGCAACTAAGCACCACAAAGCCGTTTGCTCACTTGGCAGTGTGGGAGGAAGGAAAGACTGGAACAAAACTGAGTATCAGTTACCTAAGTAAACAGGTGCACGCACTAGGAATTGCAGAAGACAAGGGAAACATTAATTCCTGAGGTAGAAACTACTAGAAATCTCTGTAGCAGGCTTGACCATGCAGTGCTCTGCATGCTAAAAAATTCTAATTAGGGTTTTATAAGATCATGCAGTGGTCTCTTTAAGAAGGGGGGCGGGAAAGGACGTAAGATTGCGATCTTGACTAATGTAATTTAGTTCTTATGGTTCAAAGGGTGAACCCTCAAACAAATGCCTGATATATGTAAGACATGCGTACCTTTCTGGCTCACTTTTCTCTCTAAAAGTGAAGCTGTAACAGACAAAAGTATAAACACTGCAATTTATAATAGTTAAGTTCCTCTAATCAGAACAGATAAAAATCACTTCTGACACTTGGTGAGAAGGAAGGGAGGTCACACTGAATGACTGTTTCTACATAAGGATGCAGAGCTGTATACTACAAAGTTGAATATCTTCCGAGGATCAACTACCTTTACCTTGTGTGTTTTCTACAGGTGCTGAAGTTGGAATTAGTACTTCTCGTATCCATGCACGTGGACCAGTGGGAATTGAAGGACTCTTAACTACAAAGTGGTTACTGAGAGGGGACAATCATGTTGTTTCTGACTTCTCAGAGCATGGGAGCATGAA
This sequence comes from Netta rufina, assembly GCF_964035555.1. NCBI lineage: Eukaryota > Metazoa > Chordata > Aves > Anseriformes > Anatidae > Netta > Netta rufina. Next base: position 37,770,638 of record NC_140130.1, read on the forward strand.
GTATCTCCATGAGAGCCTACCTCTCCCTCAGAGAAATACCAACTGAGAATATTGTGAGAAAATGCAGGGGTAAAATGTTTTTTGAAGACATTCGGGCTTCAGGGTGCTCCCTGTGGGGAGAGATTTGTTTTTCCTCTCCGGGAGCATTGTTCTTGGTCATTGTGCAGTACAATGAATATGAAGTGATCCTATCCGTGACACACATTATTTGTTGCTGTCTGCTGCTGTTTCCTTAGATAGTATCTGCAAACTGACCTTGCTTTTGCCAGAGAGGTTTCTTCAAAACGTACAGATACCATAAGGAGAAGTTTAAACATCTGCTGCATTCTTTTCCTCCCCTTGCTCCCTGCCAGCAAGGATGCCTGGTGGTAGAGTGTAAGTTTTTCTCCCTGTCTTTACTTTGAACATCTGTCTTGGTGAACAAACTTGGTAGCTTTTCTTTGGTTGTGTGATCATGGCAGCTCTTGAAAGCTCTAAAGCTTTAAGACACTTACTGTCTGTTTGACCGCTCTGCGATTTCTATGCATTTGGAACGTATATTTCATTAATGTTTTGACCAAGTAACCTTTTTTATCTAATTTCTTTGTATTTTTGACAACTGTAGATAAATAGCACAACTGTATACAGCATGAATTTTGTTACCTATTTCTACCAGACGTTTATTTCTCGTGGGTTTTATATGAAATGTAATCCCTCCAAACCAGTCATCCAGATGCAGCACTACTTTGAAGTTTAAAAGAAACCCTGAATAAATGCTTCCTTTTGCATACTGGAAGAAGTGACCTCACGTGTGCATGCTGCAGCCAGGGGCTCAGTGCAGCCTTCCATAGGTCAGGGTCGTGGGAGTGTCAAGGTGGATGGGGAGGGAGTGGAATGGTGCCACGCTGCAAATGCTGGCAGGGCAGGGAGAGGGATGGGTGCAGGCTGCACAGGGACATCTTCTGCTGTGCATCCATTTCTTGCTGCTAACTTGCCTCTGCACGCTTTGTTGACTGCTGGCACGTGTATGGTCCTCCACGTAGTGGCACACAGGGCTTGTCTAGGCATCTGGGTGTCTGCTGGGTAGCCACTCACCCATTTCGGACCATTGCACTCTACTCTGGAACCCTGAGAAACCCATTATGCCCCACACTCCTCTTGTGCTTTGATGCTCTCCTGAGACTTTGTGACAACTGCTTGCGCTGAACCTGCACACCATTGCAACCACAACTGGTACTGCCCATCAGTGACAAAAGCACTGCACCCAGGTTTGTACGCCTGCAGTAGCATTCCCTGCAATTCCTCTGTCCAGCTACCGCTGTTACTCCTTCCTCTGTCCCACTTGTCTCTTGGTCTTTTTTGATTCCTCTGCCCTTCTCTGCGTCTGTCTTCCTCTATCCTTTCCCCTGTTCTCGTGACATTTAATCTAACTCCCCTCTTAGTTTAAAAACTCCCTTGCCCTGTCATTATCTGGATAGGCTGCACCGATGGGCTGAGGTCAACTGCATGAAGTTCAACAAGGCCAAGTGCCGGGTCCTGCACCTGGGGCGCAATAACCCCAAGCAGAGCTACAGGCTGGGAGAGGAATGGTTGGAGAGCTGCCAGGCAGAGAAGGACCTGGGAGTGATGGTGGATAGTCAGCTGAATATGAGCCAGCAGTGTGCTCAGGTGGCCAAGAAGGCCAACGGCATCCTGGCTTGTATCAGGAACAGCGTGACCAGCAGGGCTAGGGAGGTGATCGTCCCCCTGTACTCAGCTCTGGTGAGGCCGCACCTCGAGTACTGTGTTCAGTTTTGGGCCCCTTGCTACAAGAAGGACATCGAGGTGCTTGAGCGGGTGCAGAGAAGGGCGACGAAGCTGGTGAGGGGCCTGGAGAACAAGTCCTACGAGGAGCGGCTGAGGGAGCTGGGCTTGTTCAGCCTGGAGAAGAGGAGGCTCAGGGGCGACCTTATCGCTCTTTTTAGGTACCTCAAGGGAGGCTGTAGCGAGGTGGGGGTTGGCCTGTTCTCCCACGTGCCTGGTGACAGGACGAGGGGGAATGGGCTTAAGTTGAGCCAGGGGAGTTTTAGGTTAGATGTTAGGAAGAACTTCTTCACTGAAAGGGTTGTTAGACATTGGAACAGGCTGCCCAGGGAAGTGGTGGAGTCACCATCCCTGGAAGTCTTCAAAAGACGTTTAGATGTAGAGCTTAGGGATATGGTTTAGTGGAGGGCTGTTAGCGTTAGGTTGGAGGTTGGACTCGATGACCTTGAGGTCTCTTCCAACCTAGAAATTCTGTGATTCTGTGATTCTATCTGTCTGAGCAAAAAGTTGCTCTCCAACTTTTTTTATAAGCTGCCTTTAGGCACTGAAAGGCGGCAATCGGATCTCCCTGGAGCTTTTTCTTCTCCATGGTGAACAACTCCAGCTCTCTTGGCCTGTCTTCAGAGGGGAGAATCCACACCGTTTGTTCTAACTTTGGTCGGGTTAACCGTTTCCATTAATGAGGAAAAGGTTAAGGCAATTACTCCACAACTACCCAAAGCAGCAGCGATAGTGAGAAGCCCACTTCCAGCATCCATTTCTCAAGCAGGGACGGATGGACAGGCAGGACACCGCCTGATGCATTGCCCGCCAGGGGAAGGGGAGTTGCTGTGTGTCCGTGGGTCTAGGTTCCGCAGCTGGGTGGGTGTGGAGAGGGCAGGGGCTGGGGGGGGGGGGGGGGAGGGGTTGTCCCCATGTCTGTCAGCCACTGGCCCCTCGGAGTGTGGGGGCAGCCCTGCTGGGTGGGGTGGGGGGCTGCCTATTGCGGGACCGGGGGAGCAGCCCTGCGTTGTCTTTGCTCCCTGGCCCGGGGGGGGCTGCTCTGTGCAGGCGGAGCGCAGCAATGGGCGAGCGTGGCCGGGGTTGCTTGCGGTGGCGCAAATGTGCGGGGGGACTGGGGGTTACCGGCTGGACCCCCAGGGCAGGGGAGGGCGTTGGGGAGGCCGGGGCAAGGTAAGCCCAGGCGGGGGTGGCGCGGACCGTGTGATGGTGCTGCCCGGCTGGCTCCGGGGTGTCCGCAGCGGCGGGCGGCTAGGAATCTCTTGCCCCGCAGCACGCTGGGAGTTGTGGTCCTCAGGCTTTCCCAGAGGGAAGCCGCTCTGTGATTGGCTGGGGGGGAGGAGGGGGGTATAGAGAGGGCAGCAGGAGGAGGTGCGGTTGTGTGCGCTTGGCCGATGGCCCTCTGGGTTGGCTGGACTGCTCTGCCCCGAGGCATGCTGGGAGCTGTAGTTCTGTGGTACCGGGCGGCCACGTGGGCTCCGGGCTGCGCGGCCGGTCTTTCCCCAGGCTGGGGCTGGGCTGTGTGCGCCGGGAGGTGCAGGTTGCTGCTGGGTGTAAGTTTAAGCTTGGAAATAGAGGGGGAGTGAGGGAAGGAAAAAAAGCAAAGCCTTACAGAGCCTCAGCTCCACCGAGGAGTGAATAATAGTCTGTCTGCTTCTGGAAGAACAGTACTGATGTATCAGCAGACTCATGCAAGCTGATCCAAACTGGGTGCACCTCGGGTGTACCTTGTCTGTTAACTATCTCTGACATTGTGCTGCCTCAATAATATTAGTGGATGTACCCAGCACCACCTTGGGGCTACGTAGAATGTGGAAATTTCTAGTATGTTAATGTTACTCTGTTAACAAAACTGATGTACTAGTCGCTTGCTGTTTCTATTTTTTTTTTTTTCTGTTCAGTAGTCTCCTCAGAAGTTGTTGTGGACATGTTGTGTATCTTTTCTGTTCTTCCAGGATTCATTCATCAGTAAAGACGAGCATGAAACCCGATGGCTGTGGACAACCATCTACCAGATGGATGTTGCAGATGCTTTTGGTCAACTTCGTCTTCTTAGCTCGCCTTTTCCTATATCTTGAGTTGAATTTTTGTGCAGTGCTACGTTTGCAGTGGTAACGTTGTGACCGAGGTGTTTTGATTAAAAATTATCTTATCTGTAATAGTGAATTCACCGCATGTGGCTTTGTGGAATGACTCCCACAATCATAACGTTTTTCTTCTTTATCACAGATATGAGAAAAGCTCTTTTCAGAGATGGAGAAGGAATTAATTATACCTCTGCCTTATCCTGTGAGACCAGAAGACATGGAGTAAATGGAAATTGCGATCCTCAGGAGATGCACTAAGAGTCTTGGGTTCCTTTTCTGCCTTCCCCCTAAGGCCCTGGGTACATTGGGTTCACCCTGGGAAGGGCATGTTGCTCAGGGCAGTTATTTCCTACCTGAGACAACGTGGGGTGTGTTTTTCTGCTGTTTTTCAGTGCGGTTCGCGCTGCTTCCATTATTGAGAAAATGGTTTGGGAAGATGTCTGCCGTTTCTCAGGATTTTCTGCCACTGCCTGCTGGCAGAAAAAGTCAGTAATGCAGGTGGAGCCATGTAGGACTTCCCCGAGGTAAGCCTTCAACGGATGGGGACCCCTAAACTCGTGCGCTGAGCATTCAGGACAAGTGTCCGTGGCACAAAGATCAAGGATGACTTCTCAGAGGTAAGCAGCTTTCCCTTTGTTTCCCCATCCTCTCAGGAGCCGTCTTTACTATGGTTGTACACACTTCAGGCTCACAAAACTTGTCTTCTCCTCTACTTAGTATTGCTAGTCCCTGCCTGGTGGTGGGTCAAAGTCTACGGGTTGATGTGTTTCCAAGTTAAAAGAGATAAGTACATCTATTTAAGGTGACAATTAGTAGGATCATTTAAAGTAAATTAATCTATATAGTAGTACGTACCTTTATTGCATGCAGCTCTTCTTCAGGTGAGTAATTCTTATAGCATAAGTAATTCTTTTCCCATGTTTCATTCATGATGTTTGTAGCGTGTCTCTTTATGTGTGTGTTTGGCCTGGAGCTGTCCTGCCTGGCAATTAGTGATGGTAGCTAAAGTGGTGTTCCATCAGTGCAATAATACATTGTGCTGACTGTTTTGGAACAGGCGTCTGGTCTGTCTGTGGGCGAATACTCAAGCTCTGGGCAAGTACTCAAGGGCAGCTGGCACAGAGTCTTTTTGCTTTTTTTCCAGCAGTAGGTAAACATTAGGAGGAACTGGTCAAAGGAAACAGCGCTGTCTGGAACTGTCAAGTTCTTGTTTGGCAACTTAGTGACTGGTTTGATCTACTTCACAGGTGTAGATGCAAGTGGACTGCTCTTTTGAAATAATAAAATTAAAAACATAAAGTTTGTCAAAGATGGCAGTGCATGTTTGCAGTCTGTTTATTGCTTTTGCCAGTGGTAGATAACATTTAGAAGGAATCAGTCAAAGGAAAGAGCGCCTTCTGGAACTGTGAAGCTCTGTGTTGGCAACTTGGTGACTGGCTGGACCTACTGCCCATCTCCAGAGGGAAGCAGACTGCTGTTTTGAAATTAAAAAATACTAATAAAAAAAATAAAAATATGGTGCTGCTCTATGGCGCCCGGAGGACTGCCACTCTGCATGGCAGTTAAAAAGAATGTGGTTTGGAGACGGAGAGCAGCAGAGGTAAAGCAGCTGGGAAGAGAGAGATAAGTATTGCAGTAGGTAGGCTGTGGTTATGAGGTGCCTCAGGATGTGCTTTTTTTCTTGTTTCTGCCCTTCCCTCATGCAGCCTTGGAGAGGTGAAGTCCCCATGTTGTAGAGTGGTGCAAAAAGGTGAGAGGGTTGTCAGCCCGGTAAGTTTCCTTCACCAATGCTAAGACAAGTCTTTGAAGAGATACAGCCTGGTTGCTTGTGCTGCACCCTGTTGAAATAAGCCAGACCAAAAACAGGGCTCCTGTTCCTCCTGTTCTCTTTACCTCTTCTCATCTTGCAAAGGAATGGTCCAGCAATTCGGGTCAATAGGGGATAAGAGAACAAAGGGATTTCAGAATAACTGCTAACTGTTATGACTATTGCATGGGGCACTGCACAAGTCTCTGATATCCAGCCAAGATGGACAAAGGAGAAGGACAAGGAAAAAGCCTGGGAGGAAGACTATGAGCCTTCAGTACGAGAGACCCCCAGAGGGACCACCAGAGACTGATACGCATGCACCAGTGGGCGGGTTTGGATTCCAGGAACTAATTATAATAACCCTGCCTTTTCTAGAAGCAGTAATGAATATGTATTAGCCTAGGAGCATAAAAACCATCTGCCTGTTGTAACTCATGTGCGTCTTGGTGGAGCAGAGACTCCTGGTGCACCCAGTGCTGTTTGCTTACCTCTATTCATTTAATAAATTGTAAACTTTGATTGTAATCCTATTTGGGACTTAGTCATTTATTACAACAGACAACCTTGTAAAATGCAGACAACCAGAATCCTTACCGCCATTAGGTGGAAATCACGGTGTAAGAAACATTACCACCTCAAAGAGTAAAAGCCTCAAAAGAAATGTGACTTGTAACAGGCCAGCAGGTGTGTATTTTCTGTGAAGCGCCAGATAGAGTATGAACCTGGATTGCACAGTTAATGGGGAAACGGGACAGTCCCAGTCCTTGGGAGGAAAAAAAAAAAGTATATAAACTGTGTATGGAATTAGTAGGCACCCTCCTGCTTGCGGGACGCTTGCCGTTGTAATCTCGAATAAAAATGCTACTGTACTGAGATCCTCTCCTGAGCCTATGTTACTGGCTACAGATTGATTCACGGTTTTAAGGTTTCAGGGATAGGTTTTTCTAGGGTTGGGTTTCAGGGTAAGCGTTCTCAGGGTTTATGTTTAGGATTTTAAGGTTTTTAGGGTTGGAGTTTTAACAGTTAGGTTTTTAGGGATTTGGGGGTTAGGGTTTTAAGGGTTTCAGGATTAGCATGTTAGGGTTTTAGAGTTTTTTGTGTTGTAGTGTTGAAAGACTTTTTAGGGTTAGGGTCTTAGGGTTTTATTTTTGGACAGTTATTTAGGGTTCGGGTTTTAAGATCTTATTTTTTTTTTTTTTTTTTTTCAGGTTAGGTGCTCCAGGGTTAGGGTTTTGAGTGTCCTAATTTTTTTGGGTTAGGGTTTTGAGCGTCTTAATGTTTTGGGTTGGGTTTGGGTGTTGAGTGTCCTAATGTTTTGGGTTAGGGTTTGGAGCATCCTCATTTTTTGGGTTTGGGTTTTGAGTGTCCTATTTTTTTGGGTTTGGGATTTGAGTGTCTTAATTTTGTAGGTTTGGGATTTGAGCGTGTAAATTTATTGGGTTAGGGGTTTTAGGCATAGGTCTTAAGGGGTTTAGTGTGGTAAATAGGTTGGGTTAGGTCTGTAGTAGTTTCGAGGATTTTTAGGGTTAGGGCTTCAGGCTCTTTTGTGTAAGGGCGGTAAGGGCTAAGGTTCTCTTGATTGGCCATGCCGGCTCTCCAGGGAATGCTAGTAGTTGTAGTTTTCCGGCACCAGGCTTCCGGGAGGCCATGTTGGGTGCCCAGAGCATACCGGGAAATGAAGTTCTCTGACTCCGGACTTCCGGGAGGCCATGTTGGGTGCCCAGAGCATACCGGGAAATGAAGTTCTCTGACTCCGGACTTCCGGGAGGCCATGTTGGGTGCCCAGAGCATACCGGGAAATGAAGTTCTCTGACTCCGGACTTCCGGGAGGCCATGTTGGGTGCCCAGAGCATACCGGGAAACGTAGTTCTCGGACTCCGGACTTCCGGGAGGCCATGTTGGGTGCCCAGAGCATACCGGGAAATGAAGTTCTCTGACTCCGGACTTCCGGGAGGCCATGTTGGGTGCCCAGAGCATACCGGGAAACGTAGTTCTCGGACTCCGGACTTCCGGGAGGCCATGTTGGGTGCCCAGAGCATACCGGGAAATGAAGTTCTCTGACTCCGGACTTCCGGGAGGCCATGTTGGGTGCCCAGAGCATACCGGGAAATGAAGTTCTCTGACTCCGGACTTCCGGGAGGCCATGTTGGGTGCCCAGAGCATACCGGGAAACGTAGTTCTCTGACTCCGGACTTCCGGGAGGCCATGTTGGGTGCCCAGAGCATACCGGGAAATGAAGTTCTCTGACTCCGGACTTCCGGGAGGCCATGTTGGGTGCCCAGAGCATACCGGGAAATGAAGTTCTCTGACTCCGGACTTCCGGGAGGCCATGTTGGGTGCCCAGAGCATACCGGGAAACATAGTTCTCGGACTCCGGACTTCCGGGAGGCCATGTTGGGTGCCCAGAGCATACCGGGAAATGAAGTTCTCTGACTCCGGACTTCCGGGAGGCCATGTTGGGTGCCCAGAGCATACCGGGAAATGAAGTTCTCTGACTACGGACTTCCGGGAGGCCATGTTGTGTGCCCAGAGCATACCGGGAAACGTAGTTCTCGGATTCCGGACTTCCGGGAGGCCATGTTGGGTGCCCAGAGCATACCGGGAAATGAAGTTCTCGGACTCCGGACTTCCGGGAGGCCATGTTGTGTGCCCAGAGCATACCGGGAAATGAAGTTCTCGGACTCTGGACTTCCGGGAGGCCATGTTGTGTGCCCAGAGCATACCGGGAAACGTAGTTCTCGGACTCCGGACTTCCGGGAGGCCATGTTGGGTGCCCAGAGCATACCGGGAAACGTAGTTCTCGGACTCCGGACTTCCGGGAGGCCATGTTGTGTGCCCAGAACATACCGGGAAATATAGTTCTCGGACTCTGGACTTCCGGGAGGCCATGTTGGGTGCCCGGAGCATGCCGGGAAATGTAGTTCTCAGAAACTAGGGTTCGGGTTAGGGGCTAGGGCTGGGGCTAGGGTTAGGGTTTAGGGTGAGGGTTGGGGTTACGGTTAGGGCTAGTGAATGCTGGTTCTGTGTTTACAGATGGGAATGAGCGTGTTTAAACTAATTCCAGTTCAGAAAGTTTCAGTTACTTGTTTGGTGATACTGTCAGTTCAATATTAAAAGCTGCAGCAAAAGCACAGGGATTTTTGCTTTGTCTGCTCTCTGCATGTTTTTGAGATAAATCAGATTAAAAAAAAATAAAAAAGAAAGAAACAAACAAAAAAACATCACAGCTGCTGCTGTTCCTGCTCTCTTCCTACTTTCTTGTGCTTTGCCCCTCCCCTTTACCATGTGATTGGGTTTGGGTGCTGGGTGGGGCCAAAAGGTATATGAGCCCCAGGCATGGCATCAGAGAGCTCATTCTGCCTGGGCTGCTCCTTGGAGTAAGTGCTTTGTTTTTCTGTCAGTCAGTTGCAGGGTTGTTTAGGCAGGCTGAAGTCTATGGATTTCTGGATTTTAAGTGCTTGGAATTCACTTAATAGAGGAATATTTAGTGAAGGTTGCTGGCTCACTGTTTTTTGGGATGGTGGGATACACTCTTGTTTTTGAGCTGTATTTTAATCTGTAGATGAATCAACCCACTTGTGTAACTCTCCTGAGGACTAAAACCAGCTTGATCACATGCTACAAGAGGCTCAACCACGTAGTTGCAGTATTACCAAGAGACTGAGCAGGTTCACCTTTTTCATCTGCAAAGGGTAAGTCTGTGGCTACCTCTGTTGGGGCTCCTGTGCGTTCATGGCCTTTTGGTTTTTGTTGACTTCAGGGTGTTTATTTATTTATTTATTTTTCTAGCTCTGCTCTCTGTATTTGAGTTTTCTGCAAGGAGCTGCACTGTTCGCATGTCCATTGTGGATGTGGCCTTCTCTATTTGTTTCTTGTTGCTCAGGGCATAGGCACGGAAACTTGAATGAGGCACGAGGGAGAGTGGATGTCTGTGGGGACTCTGAGTTTTTTGGTGGACTGTGTTAGTCTGCTTCTAGAAAAACCCCAGTTCTCTTGTCTGCACTCCGCATGCTGTTGAGCTAAGCCATATAAATAAGTAAAGAAACCACAGCTACTGCTCCTCATCTTTCTGTGTTTTTTTTTTTTTTTTTTTTTGCACTTTCCCAGGTGATTGTCTTCCGTTTCCAGGTGGGACCAAATGGTAACTCAATTGCAGGTATGCCATCAAAGAGCTCCTTCAGCCTGGGCTGCTCTTTTGGGTAGGTGCTTTGTTTTTCCTTCAGTCAGTTGCAGGGTTCTTTAGGTGGGTCAGAGTCTATGGACTGATGCGTTTTCAAGTAGAAACCGGTACGCACATCTTTTTGAGGTGGTAACTGGTAGGATCTGTCATAGTAAAGCAATCAAGTAGTAGTTACCTGTATTGCATGCAGCTCTTCCTCAGGTGAGTAGTTATTATAGCAGTTTTATGGATAGTATGGTGATGTTACTTTGTGTGTTTGCTTTGTGGTTCTGGGTCCCTTATGATTTTTGCAGATTTACAGGGCTTTTAGAGAGTCTTTGCCTGTATGTCAAATCTTATCAAAGTCAAAACGTTGGTGGTAAAGTGATGGAGCAGGGTTTAGGAGAAATGTATGGGCTAGCATGCTAGTGAATGCTGGTTCTGTGTTTACAGATGGGAATGAGCGTGTTTAAACTAATTCCAGTTCAGAAAGTTTCAGTTACTTGTTTGGTGATACTGTCAGTTCAATATTAAAAGCTGCAGCAAAAGCACAGGGATTTTTGCTTCTAGAAACACCCCAGATCTCTTGCCTGCTCTCTGCATGCTTCTGAGCTAAAGCAGATTTTAAAAAAGAAACAAACAGAAAAGAAAGAAACAACAGCAAAAAAAAAAAATCACAGCTGTTGCTGTGCCTGCTCTCTTCCTCTGTTCTTGAGCTTTGCCCCTCCCCTTTACCATGTGATTGGGTTTGGGTGCTGGGTGGGGCCAAAAGGTATATGAGCCCCAGGCATGGCATTAGAGAGCTCATTCTGCCTGGGCTGCTCCTTGGAGTAAGTGCTTTGTTTTTCTGTCAGTCAGTTGCAGGGTTGTTTAGGCAGGCTGAAGTCTATGGATTTCTGGATTTTAAATGCTTGGAATTCACTTAATAGAGGAATATTTAGTGAAGGTTGCTGGCTCACTGTTTTTTGGGATGGTGGGATACACTCTTGTTTTTGAGCTGTATTTTAATCTGTAGATGAATCAACCCACTTGTGTAACTCTCCTGAGGACTACCAGAGGACTAAAACCAGCTTGATCACATGCTACAAGAGGCTCAACCACGTAGTTGCAGTATTACCAAGAGACTGAGCAGGTTCACCTTTTTCATCTGCAAAGGGTAAGTCTGTGGCTACCTCTGTTGGGGCTCCTGTGCATTCATGGCCTTTCAGCATTTGTAGACTTCAGGGTGGTTTTTTTATTTGTCTGGCTCTGGTCTCTGTTTGAGTTTTCTGCAAGGAGCTGCACTGTTTGCGTGTCCATTGTGGATGTGGCCTTCTCTCTTCGTTTCTTGTAGCCCAGGGCATAGGCACGGAAAGTTGAATGAAGCATGAGGATGAGTGGACAGCAGTGGGGGCCCTGAGTTGTTCTGTGGACTACTTCACCTGTTGCGCCAGCTTTGCAAGCACCTTGCGACAGCAGAGTATGTCTCCTGCCACGTTTCTGAGACGTGCCAGACATCAGCGGCTCCTGAAACGCTGGAGCTGCTCGGAGCACAAGAGGAACTGGAAGTGCGATGCATCTCCTTGGGATGTTAGGTGAGCATAGCGGTGGTACTGGGTTGGAGCACGTGGCTCTGGGGCTTCTGGGCTCTTGTTTTACAGGAGGAAAGAAGAGGAGTGGGTATAGACTGTTTTGTGGATTGTCACGTTTGTCTGTTTTTTCTCCTTGGACTAAGCCCTGTGAACTTGGCTCAGCACAGTGAATGGAAGCTTGATGCCTGGATCGGGAAGGTGAGTGGAGAAAAGTTATAAAATGGGTATTGTTTTTGGTGTAGTAGTCTATTGGTGCACCTCTGAGTGACTCCTCTTTTCCTGTTATGAAGAAGGTACTGGGAATATCCTAGCTGGCCTCTGTGGTCCACACTGAGGATGGTTTCTGAGCCCTGAGAATTAAGTCCAGGGGCAAATACTGTGTGTTGGGGAGCGTTTGGCAGGGGGAGATGGGGAGTTTTCTAGAGGGTGTCTATCTGATTTCAGTAGCGGAGCAGGTCAGTTGACTACTTGTTTCTGAGCAGGGTGTTTCACTGGAAGAAATTTGGCTGGTGTGCTGGTGCATGATGGCACTTTATTTCTGCAGGTGAAGAGGAGCCTTGTGCCTGAAGCAATGTCCTGGCTAGGCTTTGTGTTCCTTGGTGAGCATGGAACCTGCCTCCCAGCATTCCCAAGCTAAGTAGGGGGGCAAGTGCTATGTTTGAGTTGGGGTTGTGAATGGACCCGTAGGGTGAGGGTCTGTGCTTTTAAGTCATTGCTTTGGATGGGGCCTTTCAGGATCGATAAGGTCAGGCAGAGAGATTATGTGGGGAGTTCTGTCGTGTACAGCATGAACATGAGCCAGGCAGGGCAGTCCCAGCTTGTCATCTGTGTTGTCTGTGCTGTACTGTGCTGTTGTTCTTGGTGCTCGGCAGGCCCTGGAGAAGCCATCCTGATGGTGTTGAACACGTGACCTCCTCGGAATATTGCTGATGTTGAACTGGGAGCTGAGTACCTCTTGCCTTGCAGTGGGAGCTTAAAGGGATCACTTCTGTGCGTGTAATTTTTTTATATCAAATGTTTTCTGATATGATCATCATATGTTACATTCTCCTCATGTCTTGATATCTGCATTGCCTTCCACTGGGCAGACAAGACGTGCAACATGGTAGCCACACCAAAGGTCCTAAATGCTTGTTTCGTCATCGTAGGGCTGATGCGAGCACTTCTTGTCTTGCAGTCACTGCTTAAAGAGCAGATCTGTTTCAGGCCGTGTGCATCATATTTGGTTTCAGATCACATCTGTTTCCATCCTGACTCTTGCTGAAGTTATCTGGGCCACATCAGGAGCTCCTGCTTAGGAATTGATGTCCCAAGTGTCTTCCTACGGGGTTTTCAGTCCCCATCCTTCTGGTCTCTTGTCTTGAAGGCAGGCTTTTAGGTCTCCATCATCCCAGTTCTGGCAGTTGCTTCCAGTCACATGTCGTGACATTTGAGTCTCTCCTTGGGTCTGATGCAGAGCACCTGTTCTCACTTGCTGTTCTGACTTCCCTCTGGGGGTCACTTTTTCTTGTGCCTTGTGTTGTGTGTTTTGTTTGTAGTGTTTGTGGTGTGCCTGTGTTTGGTCTGGAGCTGTCCTGCTTGGCAGTTAGTGATGACAGCTAACGTGGCAGTGCATGGGTGTACTAATACATTGTCCGGACTGTATTGGCAAAGACATCTGGTCTGCCTCTGGGCGCATACTGAAGGGCAGCAGGCACAGTCATCTCTGGAGATTGGTAGATGTGGATTTGGCAGAGTTGAGCTGCTTGCGAGCAGCTGCTCCCATAATGCTTGAACGGTGCACTGTTGAATCTTGAAAGCTTACAGATAAGGGGTGTTGAAACTTTTATAACTTTCCTGTCCCCAGTAGAGTGTGTACCTTAGTAGGGACTGCTCACAGGAAAGAGCTCCTTCTGGAACTGTCCAGCACTTGGTAGGCAGCTCGGTGACTGGCTTGATCTACTTCTGAGGTGCTGAGGTAAGGGGGCTGCTGTTTTGAAACAATAATTTGTAAATGGGGTCCCTTCTGTTGTTGAGGGATGGGTGCTAATGCTGGCAGCTGAATGATTATCTTGTGACCGTTTTCATTTGCTAAAGCTGAAACACAGTGTACAACACAGGACTTGACCACAGCTTCTTTTAGCAAGGTGAGCGATGAACAGATGTAGCAGTTACTTTAGGGGTGCAGTTGTCACTGCAGTTACTTAACTGCACAAAGTACAGTAAAAATCCTGTTTATATTTCAGAGGTGTGTTGTAGCTGGCTTAAGAGAGCAGATGGAAGCATCTTCCTCGAGGGCAGGTGAGGGGGCAGAGGTTAGGGAGCAGATGAGAGTAACTGTCCTATCTGTGCTGTGTCTTTGGATGCTGCTTCAGCCTATGCTTTTCTTTTTGTTTCACAGGTGTGTCGCACAGGCTGAGTGGGGCCAAGCTGCACTCTGAAGAGCAGCACGGGAAGGGCGGGCTGTTTGTGAGCTGGATTGGAGCAGAACTGCCAAGTAGCACAAGGTGACTGCGAAGGGTATCCATCTTGCTTTGCAGGTGCCATGGCAGGCTCTCCACAGAAGCGGTTGAGGATTTGAGAAGAGGTTGCAGATCATCGAGGAGCGACACGTGCAGGGATGGCTTGAAAACGGTATGGCTGCTTTCTCTTCTGTTTATCAGGTGTCCCAGGCAACGTGGGCTGTGATGTTAGTCTTTAGGATCAGAACGAAGCAGGTGCTGATGGCAGTCTTCTTTGGTAGGCAAAGAGTTGCCCGAAGCCCTGTCCTGTGTAGCCTGGGCACGCCTCGCTGAGTATGAAGCTTGCTTTCCAGCAGTTCTGGAAACTGTGTTGAGGCTGAAATGCTGCGTCTGTGTTTGGTTTGGGGTTGCACCTTGGTGAGTGTAGGGATGGGTTTTAAGTGGGTGCAGCGGAGGTCCCGGCCCCAGTGTCCTGTAGTGTGTTTTAACACATCAGCATAACCTTTTGGTTCTCAGCCTACTGAAGTAAGTGATTTTTCCTGTGAGTGGAATGGAATTGAATTCTTCTTTTGGCATGTAATCTGTTCTGCTACTAGATTTTTCTTTGTAAATGAAAGATTGAGGTAATTCCAGGTGGGGGAAAAAAAAAAAGAGTTACTTGCTTGTTTGTATTTTCCTTTCAATATTCAAAGCTGCAGCAAAAGCATGGGGATTTTTGTTTCTAGAAACACCCCAGTTCTCCTGTCTGCGCTCTGCATGCTGTTGAGCTAAGCCATATAAAGAAGTTAATAAAACCACAGCTGCTGCTCCTCCTCTTTCTGCTTTTTTGTGCTTTCCCCCTGCACTTTCCCAGGTGATTGGCTTCAGGTTCCAGGTTGGACCTAATGGTAACTGAGTTGCAGGTATGCCATGAGAGAGCTCCTTCTGCCTGGGCTGCACTTTAGGGTAAGTGCTTTGGTTTTCCTTCAGTTGTTTGGAGGGTTCTTTAGGTGGGTCAGTCTATGGACTGATGCGTTTTCAAGTAGAAACCAGTACTCCTATCTTTTTGAGGTGGCAACTGGTAGGATCTGTCATTGTAAAGCAATCTAGTAGTAGGTGCCTGTATTGCATGCAGCTCTTCCTCAGGTGAGTAGTAGTTATATCAGTGTTACGGATAGTATGGTGATGTTACTTTGTGTGTTTGCTTTGTGGTTCTGGGTCCCTTATGATTTTTGCAGAATTGCAGGGCTTTTTGAGACTTTGCCTTTATGTCAAATCTTATCAAAGTCACAACCTTGGTGGCAAAGTGATGGAGCATGGTTTAGGAGAAATGTATCATTGAAGCTCCCTGTGTGAGCATGTATCTGAAAATGGCAGCAGTGGGCATGTAAGGGGTATTCTGTTTCAGGTTTAGGGACAGTTTATTGTATTTCTGGAGCTTTTGCCTGTGGTTTTGCTGTCTGAGTTTTTAGACCTTGCAGCCTTCTAGTCTTGATGTCCTTGAATTGACATATTAGAAGTATGTTTATGAGGTGTTGCTAGGTAGTTGTATTTGGGAAACAGTTGAGCATGGTTCCTTGTCCGCGTAAGTGCAGTACTGCCAAGAGACTGAGCAGGGTCACTTTCTTCATCACTGAAGAATAAGTCTGTTCGGGCCCATTTCGGCGCGGCGCCGCCCGGGCCCATTTCGGCGCGGCGCCGCCCGGGCCCATTTCGGCGCGGCGCCGCCCGGGCCCATTTCGGCGCGGCGCCGCCCGGGCCCATTTCGGCGCGGCGCCGCCCGGGCCCATTTCGGCGCGGCGCCGCCCGGGCCCATTTCGGCGCGGCGCCGCCCGGGCCCATTTCGGCGCGGCGCCGCCCGGGCCCATTTCGGCGCGGCGCCGCCCGGGCCCATTTCGGCGCGGCGCCGCCCGGGCCCATTTCGGCGCGGCGCCGCCCGGGCCCATTTCGGCGCGGCGCCGCCCGGGCCCATTTCGGCGCGGCGCCGCCCGGGCCCATTTCGGCGCGGCGCCGCCCGGGCCCATTTCGGCGCGGCGCCGCCCGGGCCCATTTCGGCGCGGCGCCGCCCGGGCCCATTTCGGCGCGGCGCCGCCCGGGCCCATTTCGGCGCGGCGCCGCCCGGGCCCATTTCGGCGCGGCGCCGCCCGGGCCCATTTCGGCGCGGCGCCGCCCGGGCCCATTTCGGCGCGGCGCCGCCCGGGCCCATTTCGGCGCGGCGCCGCCCGGGCCCATTTCGGCGCGGCGCCGCCCGGGCCCATTTCGGCGCGGCGCCGCCCGGGCCCATTTCGGCGCGGCGCCGCCCGGGCCCATTTCGGCGCGGCGCCGCCCGGGCCCATTTCGGCGCGGCGCCGCCCGGGCCCATTTCGGCGCGGCGCCGCCCGGGCCCATTTCGGCGCGGCGCCGCCCGGGCCCATTTCGGCGCGGCGCCGCCCGGGCCCATTTCGGCGCGGCGCCGCCCGGGCCCATTTCGGCGCGGCGCCGCCCGGGCCCATTTCGGCGCGGCGCCGCCCGGGCCCATTTCGGCGCGGCGCCGCCCGGGCCCATTTCGGCGCGGCGCCGCCCGGGCCCATTTCGGCGCGGCGCCGCCCGGGCCCATTTCGGCGCGGCGCCGCCCGGGCCCATTTCGGCGCGGCGCCGCCCGGGCCCATTTCGGCGCGGCGCCGCCCGGGCCCATTTCGGCGCGGCGCCGCCCGGGCCCATTTCGGCGCGGCGCCGCCCGGGCCCATTTCGGCGCGGCGCCGCCCGGGCCCATTTCGGCGCGGCGCCGCCCGGGCCCATTTCGGCGCGGCGCCGCCCGGGCCCATTTCGGCGCGGCGCCGCCCGGGCCCATTTCGGCGCGGCGCCGCCCGGGCCCATTTCGGCGCGGCGCCGCCCGGGCCCATTTCGGCGCGGCGCCGCCCGGGCCCATTTCGGCGCGGCGCCGCCCGGGCCCATTTCGGCGCGGCGCCGCCCGGGCCCATTTCGGCGCGGCGCCGCCCGGGCCCATTTCTCAGGTGGAGCTACTGAGCAGGTGAGGTAAAGGAACCGGGAACAGAGATATATTGCACAATGGTATGTTGCATTAGTTGTAGTGTGCGTTGTGCAGGACATGGGTGTTAGGGCTTGCATGGTAGTGAATGCTGGTTCTCTGTGTTTACAGATGGGGATGAGCCTGTTTAAACTAATTCCAGTTCAAAAAGTTTCAGTTATTAGCTTGGTGATATTGGCAATTCAATATTAAAACCTGCAGAATAAGCCAAAGGCGATTTTTGCTTCTAGAATCACTGCAAATATTTGGTCTGCTCTCTGCATGCTTTTGAGATAAAGTTTATTTTAAAAAAGAAACAAAAAGAAAAACAGCTACTTCTCTTGCTCTATTTCTACTTTCTTGTGCTTTGCCCCTCCCCTTTCCCAGGTGATTTGGTTTGGGTGCTGGGTGGGGTCAAAAGGTATATGAGCCCCAGGCATGGCATCAGAGTGCTCCTTCTGCCTGGGCTGCTCTTTGGGGACAGTGCTTTGTTTTTCTGTCAGTCAGTTGCAGGGTTGTTTAGGCAGGCTGAAGTCTATGGATTTCTGGATTTCTAAGTGGTTGGAATTCTAGATCTCTAAGTGCTTGAATTAGAGGGATATTTAGTAGAGGCTGCTGGCTCGCTTTTTTTTAGGATGGCCGCATATTCTCCTGTTTTTGAGATATATTTTAATCTCTACATGTTTAAAACCACTTGTTGTTGTCCCCTGGAGAGTTACACCAGCTCGATTACATGCTACATGTGGCTTGGCAGCATAGATGCAGCATTACCAAGAGACTGAGCAGGGTTGTATCAGAGTCACCTTTTTCATCTGCAAAGGGTAAGTCTGTGATTACTCCTGCCGGGGTTGCTGTGTGTGCATGTCTTTTTGGCGTTTGTGGAGTTGTGTTTTTTTTGGTTTGTTTGTGTGTGTGTATGTTCTAAGTTTCTGGTTTTCTGAGGGGTAAACAGTTAGTGTGCTGAACGTGGTAGGCAGGTGGAGGTTGGGAGCTGCTCAGGACTGGTAGGCTTGGTTTCTAGGAGTATGCGGCATCCATCCTGTGCGATGCGACTGATTGTTGGGCGGGAACGTTCCAGCTTGTGTGTCCTAAGCAATGTAGCTTGTGTAGCGTATGTTGTGTGGCCCGGGCAGAATTTGCTGTGGCACTGTGAGTGAAGAATCTGAGTTAGAGCTGTTGAGCAACTGAAGTAAAGGAACTGGGAAGAGAGAGGTATTGCAGCAGGTACGCTGTGGTTGTGAGGTGCCTCAGAGTGTGCTTTTCTCTCGTCTCTACAGGTGCTTTGTGCAGTCGTGAACAGGGAAGGGAAATCCTCATGTCACGAAGCACTGAGGGAAGGTGAGTGTTGTCAGCCTGGTCATCCCTTATCCGAAGCGAAGGGAAGACGCTCAGGTGTTTCCCTGTGAGGGTCCGAGGTGAGGCTGTGTGGGATAGAGGAGCAGTGTGGCAGGTGGCTGCTTGCAAGCACAGTGGTCATTGTGTCCTTTTGTGTTCCCAGGTGGCGTGGGTGATGCTGGCCGCTCCTTTAAAGCTTGGACCTAATTTGCAGGTACAGAGGCAAGTGGCCTGCTGTTTTGAAAGGATAAAACTAAAGATGGGGTCCCTTTTGTTGTTGAGGGATGGGTGCTACTGCTGTCAGCTGAATGTTTATCTTCTGCCTGTGTTTTTCCTTTGTTCAGGGTGAAACGCAGTGCGCAGTGCAGGACGTCTTGACCCGAGCTGCCTCTGCAGTGACTCTGGTGCGTGATGAGCAGAGCTAACTGTTGTTTTTAGGGCGCGGTTGTCACTGCAGTTATTTTCCTACAGCCAATAGAGTAAAATTCCAGTTTGTCTTTTAGAGGTGCTATAAGTGAGTAAAGAGAACAGATGGAAGCGTGTGCCACGTGGGGTAGGCAAACGGCTGAGGTACAGGAGGGGATGAGAGTATGTGATTTTTTTTCTGGGGATGAAATGGAATCAATTTTGTTGGTGTATAATCTGTTCTGCTCCTAGATTTTCCTTTCAATGTGAAGAAAAGTTTGAGCTAATTCCAGGTAAGAAAGTTCCAGTTACTTGCTGGGTCGTATTGTCCTTTTAATATTCAAAGCTGCAGCAAAAGCATAGGGATTGTTGCTTCTAGAAACACCCCAGTTGTCTTGTCTGCACTCTGCATGCTGTTGAGCTAAAGCAGACTAAAAAATAAATAAATACGGGAAACACACACACAGAAAAACAACAATAACAAAAAAAAAAAACACCATTGGCTGACTTCTTGTGAACGCAACAATCATTTAATCCCTTTGTTTTCCCAGGTGGTGTGGATGATACTGGTTGCAGTGTTGGAGCTTGGATTTGGAGAGGAACAGGTGAGCATAGTTGTATGTTGCATCAGCAGTAGTCAGCATTGTGGAGAAGGTGGGCATCATGACCGGCATGCTAGTGAATGCTGGTACTCTGTTTTTGCAGCTGATGATGAGCCTGGCAATTGACTAAGATGACGACCAGTGCCTGTGCATTTCTTGAGGCGGAGGGAATTTACCATGCAGCAACCTGAGAGCTAAGTTGGGGGGCACCTGGTATTTGCATATCTGGGGTGGCTAATGGGAGCTGGGAGCCAGAGGAGCATGGTGCCTGCTGGCTGACTAGACTTGGTGCCACGGAGAGGGTGGTTCAGGCTGGGTCACGTTCAGGCTGCTTGTGGCTGGGTCGCCAGGCTAATAGAAGCAGCGGGATTATTTTGTAGAGTGAGTGCGTGCGCCAGGCAGGACAGTTTCTTTATGTTCGTCTGTCTTGTAGTGTTGCTTCTGCAGCGTCTGTTCTGTGCTTCTCGGGTCTTGATATCCTTCTAGCTTTTTACACTGGACTGACCAGACAGGGGACTTGGTAGCGGTGCTGAAGGGCCTCAGTGCTTGTTTTGTCATCGTGGCTCTGATCCGAGCACTTATTGTCTTGCAGTCGCTGCTTGAAATGCAGTTCTGTTTCAGGTCTCGTGCATCGTATTCAGTTTGAGATCGCGTCTGTTTCCATCCTCACTCTTGCAGAAGTCATCTGGGCCGCATCAGGAGCTCCTGCTTGGGAATTGAATTCCTAAGCATTGTCTTATGGGGTTTTCAGTCCCCATCCTTCTGGTCTGTTGTCTTGAAGGCAGGCTTTTTAGGCCTCCATCATCCCAGTTCTGGCAGTTGCTTGCAGTTTCATGTCGTGACATTTGAGTCTCCTCTAGGGTCTGGTGCAGAGCACCTGTTCTGACTTGCTGTTGCCATAGGGCTTCCCTCCGGCGGGTCACTTTTTCTTGCGCCTTGTGTTGTGTGTTTTGTTTGTAGTGTTTGTGGCGTGGCTGTGTGTGTATGTGTTTGGTCTGGATCTGTCCTGCCTGGCAGTTAGTGATTACTGTGGCAGTGCATGGGTATACTAATACATTGTCTGGACTGTTTTTGCGAAGACATCTGGTCTGCCTCTGGGCATGTACCGAAGGGCAGCTGGCACAGTCATCTCTGGTGTTTGGCAGATGTGGATTTGGGAGAGTATATCTGTTTGTGAGCAGCTGTTTGCATAGTGCTTGAATGGTGTGCTTGAGGAGGTCTGTGGAATCTTGAAAGGTTACAGATATGGGGTTTTGAAATGTTTATTCTTATTTCTTTCCTGTCCCCAGTAGAGTGTAAAACCTTTGGAGGAACCTGTCACAGGAAAGAACTCCTTCTGGAACTGTTCAGCACTCGGTAGGCAACTTGGTGACTGGCTTGGAACGGAATCAATTTTGTTGGTGTATAATCTGTTCTGCTCCTAGATTTTTCTTTCAATGTGAAGAAAAGTTTGAGCTAATTCCAGGTAAGAAAGTTCCAGTTACTTGTTGGGTCGTATTGTCCTTTTAATATTCAAAGCTGCAGCAAAAGCATGGGGACTGTTGCTTCTAGAAACACCCCAGTTGTCTTGTTTGCACTCTGCATGCTGTTGAGCTAAGCCTTATAAATAAGTAAATAAACCATAGCTGCTGCTCCTCCTCTTTCTGCTTTCATGTGCTTTGCCCCTCCCCTTCCCAGGTGATTGGGTTTGGGTGCTGGGTGGGACCAAAAGGTATATGAGCTCAGGTATGCCATCAGAGTTCATTCTGCCTGGGCTGCTCTTTGGGGTAAGTGCTTTGTTTTTCCTTCAGTCGGTTGCCGGGTTCTCTAGGCAGGCTGGAGTCTATGGATTTCTGGAATTCTAAGTGCTTGGAATTCACTTCATAGAGGGATATTTAGTAAAGGCTGCTGGCTCACTGTTTTTGGGATGGTGGCTTACGCTCCTGTGTTTGATCTATATTTTAATCTCTAGATGAATCAACCCAGCTGTGTAACTCTCCAGAGGACTAAAACCAGCTTGATTACATGCTAGAAAAGGCTTGACCACGTAGGTGCAGCATTACCAAGAGACTGAGCAGGGTCACCTTTTTCATCTGCAAAGGGTATGTCTGTCATTACCCCTGCCGGGGCTGCTATGCATTCATGGTCTTGTGGCATTTGTGGACTTCAGTTTTTGTTTTTTTTTTGTCTGGCTCTGGTCTCTGTGTTTGAGTCCTCCGCAAGGAGCTGCACTGTTTGAGTATCCATCGTGGTTGTGACCTTCTCTCTTTGTTTCTTGTAGCTCAGGGCATAGGCACGGAAACTTGAACGAAGCATGAGGGTGAGTGGACAGCAGTGGGGGCCCCAAGTTGGTCGGTGGACTGTGTGAGTCTGCTTCAGCTGTCGGGCCGGCTTTGCAAGTGCCTTGCGACAGCAGAGTACGTCTCCTGGCACGTTTCTGACACGTGCCAGACGTCAGCGGTTCCCGTTCCTGAAATGCTGGAGATGCTCGGAGCACAAGAGGAGCTGGGAGCATGATGCATCTCCTTGGGATGTTAGGTGAGCGAAGCGGTGGTACTGGGTTGGAGCACGTGGCTCTGGGGCTTCTTGGCTGTTGCAGCAGGGGAGGAAAGGAGTGGGTATAGACTGTTTTGTGGATTGTCATGTTTGTCTGTTCTTTCTCCCTGTCTAAGCTCCATGACCTTGGTTCGGCACACTGAATGGAAGTGCTAAGCCTGGATTGGGAAGGTGAGTGGAGAAAAGTTGGAAAACAGGTATTGTTTTTGGTGTAGAAGTCTCTTGATGCACTTCTGGGTGACTCCTCTCTTTCAGGGACGAAGAAGGTACTGGGAACATCCTAGCTGGCCTCTGTGGTCCACACTGAGGATGGTTTCTGAGCCCTGAGAATTAAGTCCAGGGGCAAATACTGTGTGTTGGGGAGCGTTTGGCAGGGGGAGATGGGGAGTTTTCTAGAGGGTGTCTATCTGATTTCAGTAGCGGAGCAGGTCAGTTGACTACTTGTTTCTGAGCAGGGTGTTTCACTGGAAGAAATTTGGCTGGTGTGCTGGTGCGTGATGGCACTTTATTTCTGCTGGTGAAGAGGAGCCTTGTGCCTGAAGCAATGTCCTGGCTAGCCTTTGTGTTCCTTGGTGAGCATGGAACCTGCCTCCCAGCATTCCCAAGCTAAGTTGGGGGGAGGGGCAAGTGCTATGTTTGAGTTGGGGTTGTGAATGCACCCATAGGGCAAGGGTCTGTGCTTTTAAGTCATTGCTTTGGATGGGGCCTTTCAGGATTGATCAGGTCAGGCAGAGAGATTATGTGTGGCGAGTTCTGTCACGTACAGTGTGAACACATAGCAGGCAGGGCAGTCCCAGCTTGTCATCTGTGTTCTGTGTTGTCTGTGCTGTACTGTGCTGTTGCTCTTGGTGCTCGGCAGGCCCTGGCTAAGTCATCCTGAGGGTACTGAACACTTGACATCATTGGAATATTGCTGATGTTCAACTGGGAGCTGAGCACCTCTCGTCTTGCAGTGGGAGCTTAAAGGAATCCCTTCTGTGTGTGTAATACTTGTTTGTATCAAACGTTTCTTGATATGATCAACATATATTTCATGCTCCTCAGGTCTTGATATCCACATTTCCTTCTTCCACTGGACAGATTAGATGGGCAACTTGGTAGCCACACCAAAGTTCCTAAATGCTTGTTTCATCATCGTAGGGCTGACGCAAGCACTTGTCTTGCAGTTGCTGCTTGAAGTGCAGATCTGTTTCAGGTCTTGTGCATCATATTCGGTTTGAGATGGCGTCTGTTTCCATCCTCACTCTTGCAGAAGACATCGGGGCCGCATCAGGAGCTCTTGCTTGGGAATTGATTTCCTAAGTGTCGTCTTATGGGGTTTTCAGTCCCCATCCTTCTGGTCTGTTGTCTTGAAGGCAGGCTTTTTAGGCCTCCATCATCCCAGTTCTGGCAGTTGCTTGCAGTTTCATGTCGTGACATTTGAGTCTCCTCTAGGGTCTGGTGCAGAGCACCTGTTCTGACTTGCTGTTGCCATAGGGCTTCCCTCTGGGGCTCACTTTTTCTTGCGCCTTGTGTTGTGTGCTTTGTTTGTAGTGTTTGTGGCGTGGCTGTGTGTGTATGTGTTTGGTCTGGAGCTGTCCTGCCTGGCAGTTAGTGATGACAGCTAACGTGGTAGTGCATGGGTGTGCTAATACATTGTCTGGACTGTTTTGGCAAAGACATCCGGTCTGCCTCTGGGCACGTACTGAAGGGCAGCAGGCACAGTCATCTCAGTGTTGTTTGTCACATGTTGGGGGGGGAGAGTATATCTGCTTGTGAGCAGCTGTTTGCATAGTGCTTGAATGGTGCGCTTGAGGAGGTCTGTCGAATCTTGAAAGCTTACAGATATGGGGTTTTTGAAAGTTTTATTTTTATTTCTCTCCTGTCCCCAGTAGAGTGTAAACCTTTGGAGGAACCTGTCGCAGGAAAGAGCTCCTTCTGGAACTGTTCAGCGCTCCGTAGGCAGCTCGGTGACTGGCTTGGTCTACTTCTGAGGTGCTGAGGCAAGGGGGCTGCTGTTTAGAAATTATAATATTGTAAATGGGGTTCCTTGTGTTGTTGAGGGATGGGTACTACTGCTGGTAGCTGAATCGTTATCTTGTGACTGTTCTCATTTGTTTAAGGTGAAACAGTGCACAACACAGGACTTGACCAGAGCTGCTTTTGGCAAGGTGAGCGATGAACAGATGTAGCAGGCACTTTAGGGGTGCAGTTGTCACTGCAGTTACTTAACTGCACAAAATACAGTAAAAATCCTGTTTATATTTCAGGGGTGTTGTAGCTGGCCTAAGAGAGCAGATGGAAGCACCTGCCTCGAGGGCAGGTGAGGGAGCAGAGGTAAGGGAGCAGATGAGAGTAACTGTCCTAGCTGTGCTGTGTCTTTGGATGCTGCTTCAGCCTATGCTTTTCTTTTTCTTTCACAGGTGTGTCGCACAGGCTGAGTGGGGCCAAGCTGCACTCTGAAGAGCAGCACGAGAAGGGCGGGCTGTTTGTGAGCTGGATTGGAGCAGAACTGCCAAGTAGCACAAGGTGACTGCGAAGGGTATCCATCTTGCTTTGCAGGTGCCATGGCAGGCTCTCCACAGAAGCAGTTGAGGATTTGAGAAGAAGTTGCAGATCATCGAGGAGTGACATGTGCAGGGATGGCTAGAAAATGGTATGGTCGCTTTCTCTTCTGTTTATCAGGTATCCCAGGCAATGTGGGCTGTGATGTTAGTCTTTAGAATCTGAACAAAGCAGGTGCTGATGGCGGTCGTCTTTGGTAGGCAAAGAGTTGCCCGAAGCCCTGTCCTGTGTAGCTTGAGCATGCCTCCCTGAGGATGAGGCGTCCTTTCTATCAGTTCCCAAAACTGTGTTGAGGCTGAAATGCTGCGTCTGTGTTTGGGTTGGGGTTGCACCTTGGTGAGTGTAGGGATGGGTTTTAAGTGGGTGCAGCGGAGGTCCCGGCCCCAGTGTCCTGTAGTGTGTTTTGACCCATCAGCATAGCCTTTTAGTTCTCAGATAGCCTGCTGATGTAAGTGATTTTTCCTGTGAGTGGAATGGAATTGACTTTTTTTTTTTGGCGTGTAATCTATTCTGCTCCTAGATTTTTCTTTCTACATAAATAAAAGTTTGAGTTAATTCCAGCAGGAAAAGCTTCAGTTACTTGCTTGGTGGTAATGTCCTTCCAACATTCAAAGCTGCAGCGAAAGCATGGGGATTGTTGCTTCTAGAAACACCCCAGTTCTCCTGTCTGCCCTCTGCATGCTGTTGAGCTAAGCATTATAAGTAAGTTAATAAAACCACAGCTGCTGCTCCTCCTCTTTCTGCTTTTTTTGTGCTTTCCCCCTGCACTTTCCCAGGTGATTGGCTTCAGGTTCCAGGTTGGACCTAATAGTAACTGAGTTGCAGGTATACCAACAGAGAGCTCCTTCTGCCTGGGCTGCTCTTTGGGGTAAGTGCTTTGTTTTTCCTTCAGTCAGTTGCAGGGTTCTTTAGGTGGGTCAGAGTCTATGGACTGATGCATTTTCAAGTAGAAACCGGTATGAATGTCTTTTTGAGGTGGCAACTGGCAGGATCTGTCATTGTAAAGCAATCTAGTAGTAGGTGCCTGTATTGCATGCAGCTCTTGCTCAGGTGAGTAATTGTTATATCAGTGTTACGGATAGTATGGTGATGTTATTTTGTGTGTTTGCTTTGTGGTTCTGGGTCCCTTATGATTTTTGCAGAATTACGGGGCTTTTTTTGAGACTTTGCCTTTATGTCAAATCTTATCAAAGTCACAACCTTGGTGGCAAAGTGATGGAGCGTGGTTTAGGAGAAATGTATCATGGAAGCTCCCTGTGTGAGCATGTATCTGAAAATGGCAGCATTGGGCATATAAGCAGTGGTCTTTCTCAGGGTTAGGGGCGGTTTGTTATATTTCTGGAGCTTTTGCCTGTGTGTTTGCTGTCTGTCGAGTCTTTAGACCATAAAGCCTTCTAGGCTTTATGTGCGTGGAATTCACATATTTGAGGTATGTTTATGAGGGGTTGCCAGGTACGTTGTTTTTGGGAAACCGTGGGGTACGGTTTCTTGACCGCATAAGTGCAGTAGTGCCTAGAGAGTGAGCAGGGTCACCTTCTTCATCACTGAAGAATAAGTCTGTTTGGGCACATTTCGGCGCGGCGCCGCCCGGGCACATTTCGGCGCGGCGCCGCCCGGGCACATTTCGGCGCGGCGCCGCCCGGGCACATTTCGGCGCGGCGCCGCCCGGGCACATTTCGGCGCGGCGCCGCCCGGGCACATTTCGGCGCGGCGCCGCCCGGGCACATTTCGGCGCGGCGCCGCCCGGGCACATTTCGGCGCGGCGCCGCCCGGGCACATTTCGGCGCGGCGCCGCCCGGGCACATTTCGGCGCGGCGCCGCCCGGGCACATTTCGGCGCGGCGCCGCCCGGGCACATTTCGGCGCGGCGCCGCCCGGGCACATTTCGGCGCGGCGCCGCCCGGGCACATTTCGGCGCGGCGCCGCCCGGGCACATTTCGGCGCGGCGCCGCCCGGGCACATTTCGGCGCGGCGCCGCCCGGGCACATTTCGGCGCGGCGCCGCCCGGGCACATTTCGGCGCGGCGCCGCCCGGGCACATTTCGGCGCGGCGCCGCCCGGGCACATTTCGGCGCGGCGCCGCCCGGGCACATTTCGGCGCGGCGCCGCCCGGGCACATTTCGGCGCGGCGCCGCCCGGGCACATTTCGGCGCGGCGCCGCCCGGGCACATTTCGGCGCGGCGCCGCCCGGGCACATTTCGGCGCGGCGCCGCCCGGGCACATTTCGGCGCGGCGCCGCCCGGGCACATTTCGGCGCGGCGCCGCCCGGGCACATTTCGGCGCGGCGCCGCCCGGGCACATTTCGGCGCGGCGCCGCCCGGGCACATTTCGGCGCGGCGCCGCCCGGGCACATTTCGGCGCGGCGCCGCCCGGGCACATTTCGGCGCGGCGCCGCCCGGGCACATTTCGGCGCGGCGCCGCCCGGGCACATTTCGGCGCGGCGCCGCCCGGGCACATTTCGGCGCGGCGCCGCCCGGGCACATTTCGGCGCGGCGCCGCCCGGGCACATTTCGGCGCGGCGCCGCCCGGGCACATTTCGGCGCGGCGCCGCCCGGGCACATTTCGGCGCGGCGCCGCCCGGGCACATTTCGGCGCGGCGCCGCCCGGGCACATTTCGGCGCGGCGCCGCCCGGGCACATTTCGGCGCGGCGCCGCCCGGGCACATTTCGGCGCGGCGCCGCCCGGGCACATTTCGGCGCGGCGCCGCCCGGGCACATTTCGGCGCGGCGCCGCCCGGGCACATTTCGGCGCGGCGCCGCCCGGGCACATTTCTCAGGTGGAGCTACTGAGCAGGTGAGATAAAGGAGTTGGGAACAGAGAGGTATTGCACAACTGTATGTTGCATTAGTAGTAGCGAGCGTTGTGCAGGAGGTGGGTATTAGCTCTGGTGTAGAGGGATGGTTAACTGAGATAGGTCACATAGACATAAAACAGCTGAATCTTCACGATTTGGACAAACATTGCACACAACTTGTCTGAGCCAATCAGACACAAGGACACAATATTCGTTTGCAGTTTGGGAAAGTACCGACTGTGTTATTTCAGTCGAAAGGATGAGGAAGAAGCTGATAAGATAAGGACGTAGGGGGACCAATCATGAGCTTAACTTTTGTAATATGTATGAGCTAATTATATGTTAAGGAATAAAAGGCGTCTGAGCTATCCAATAAATCGAAGCTTGCTGATC
Source organism: Netta rufina (assembly GCF_964035555.1). Lineage (NCBI taxonomy): Eukaryota > Metazoa > Chordata > Aves > Anseriformes > Anatidae > Netta > Netta rufina. Next base: position 37,798,080 of record NC_140130.1, read on the forward strand.
ATATCACTCATATTGAGTATCCCTGTCTTCCTTCCGTCGACAACAAATGGCGCCCGAACACGGACCCCGCTGGTGGTGAACCTGCGAGCCACGGATCGACGGAATAAGGGAAGGAAACAGGTCCTGCAATGCAGCTCAGGAGGTGGAAGGGATGAAAATGCTAAATCCTCGCACCCGGGAGCACCTATAGAGGGTCCCGCCGGCCACGCGTCGCCGAGGTCTTGCAAAGGCTGCAACAGTGCTGACGTAAACAAAGGTATGGAGAGACAAGCGACGTATGATCTGCTCAAGTGCTTTTTAGAAAAGCGGAGCACGCAGGGTATAGACTGTAAAAAGGAATTGCGGAGGGACGCGGAAAAAGGAATTGCGGAGGGACACGGGAAATTGAAGTAATCGCGGTGCGATGCGGGACATCCGAGATCGTGTTGCTACAGTAGACCAGAGGCATCAGTGGACAACGGCAGCCGACCCTCACTGTGTGGTGAGTCGGCACAGAGCAGAGGGGTGGACATCAGGACCCTGCAGACTGTCTGACGTAACCATGGAAGCAGCGGCGGCTGTGCTGCTTCTCTCTGGCATTCATTTTATAAGAGGTTTATCTTGCAATGCAAAAAAGACTATTCGTCCCCAGATTGGTGTTATAACTATGTTTCTGGATAAGATTCTGTGGGGTTGCCACATTCTATGGGTTAGTAATGACGACTTAGCTCTATTGCGGGGCAGGAGTGCAGAGATGCAGATTACACTGCCAAATGACCACTGGCAGACTTGAGGAGACACTGCTCGGCTGCGGGGATCGGCTGCGGCGTGGACGCCCCTAGGTGCACCCTGAGCGTTTTTGCTCGGAGGGGACTCCACTCTCAGCTGCTCACCACAGGAGCAAAGATCTCCTGAAGCTGCAGACAAACAGTATGTTTTCAGCTGCTGGAGGGATACTAACTGGAGTGTTAATAATTGTATGTGTTATTCTTAAATGTCCAGGTATTTTGTGTTGAAAGTATTTGTGTAAGGGTAAGGTTTTAAAACCAAGTGTTGCAAGTCACTTCACGAGGAACACAATGAGAGACAATGCTTGTTTGTTTGGTTATGATTCTAAATTATATTGGCCGCACGTATTGTTTGCTTATCATTCTAAATTATATTCTTGTGGTATGATTGAGGTTGTGGTATGATTGAGAGTGAGATGTGCCAGAGGCCTCTGGGTGTGCAATTGTGCTGTGTGTGTGCGAGTGTGCTATGTACTGTGTTAGTGAGAGCGTGCTTATTGCCATAGTGCAGGTTGCCATAGTGCAGGCTGAAATCATAGGAAATTAGTGCCGGCAAAAAAATCATAGGAAAATGAAGGACGAAGTAGCCCTAGATTCATTACAGTGCTTTTTAGAAAAATGGGGAGTCGATTGTAAGCAACTAGCAGGACTAGTTGCGATCGGTCGAGCAAAATCATATTTCACAAGTATGGAGTCAAGGACTGGGGGCTTTGGGAGCTGAAGCAAAATCTAATAATCCGATGTGGAATAATGACACTGCAAAGGCTCTGCCACCTGGCATGTTTTTGACTTGCGGGGATCGTGCATGGCAAGGAATACCTGCCAATGCGTTTGGGGGTCCATGTTATCTAGGGCGACTCACATTGTTCGCCCCGGACTTACACAGTCTCCGGAACCAGAGCTTGTCGCAGAGATCCAAATGAGCTCTTAAGACTTTAGGTTCTGACTGTGACGATGGTGTAGAATTATGGGGCGCTGCTGAGAGAATATTTGCTTCATTAGTTCCAGCAGTGGGAACTGCACATGCTTTGGCTAGCATTAATAAGCTTGCTTGTTGGGCTGTTAAGCAATCAAATGTAACAACTGAAATTATTACCGAAATGGCACAAGATATGGATAGTCTTAGGCATGTTGTGTTACAAAATAGGGCTGCAATTGATTTTTTGCTTTTAGCGCAAGGACATGGATGTGAAGATTTTGAAGGAATGTGTTGTTTCAATCTTTCAGATCATGGTCAATCGATTCATGACCAGTTGAAATGGTTGATGGAGCACACAAAGAAAATTACAGTACAACCTAGTTGGCTTGACAATTGGTTGCAGTCCATCTTTGGGGGGTCTGTCTAACTGGTTAGTGAGTCTAATCAAAGAGGGATTTCGCTTTCTGCTTATAGTTATATTGATAAAAATAGCTGCGCGAATAATTTTTGGTTGCTTAACTAAGAAGCTTGAACAAGTCACAGAAAAGGTATTAGTAGTCCAAAATAAAAACGGGGGAATTGTAGAGGGATGGTTAACTGAGATAGGTCACGTAGACATAAAACAGCTGAATCTTTACGAGTTGGACAAACATCGCACACAACTTGTCTGAGCCAATCAGACACAAGGACACAATATCCGTTGGCGGTTTGGGAAAGTACCGACTGTGTTATTTCGGTCGAAAGGATGAGGAAGAAGCTGATAAGATAAGGACGTAGGGAGACCAATCATGAGCTTAACTTTTGTAATATGTATGAGCTAATTATATGTTAAGGAATAAAAGGCGTCTGAGCTATCCAATAAATCGAAGCTTGCTGATCATATCACTCATATTGAGTGTCCCTGTCTTCCTTCCATCGACAACACTCTGGCATGCTAGTGATTGCTGGTTCTCTGTTTTTGCAAGTGACAATGAACGTGTTTGACGTAATTCCATTTGAAAAAGTTCCAGTTACTTGACTGGTCGTGTTGTTATTTCAATATTAAAAGCTGTAGCAAAAGCATGGGGATTGTTGCTTCTAGAAACACCCCAGGTCTCTTGTCTGTTCTCTGCATGATGTTCAGGTAAAGCAGATTTAAAAAAAAAAAAAAAACACAAATAAACAAACAAAACAAAACAAACAAACAAACAAAAAAACCAGCTACTGCTCCTCCTGCTCTGCTCCTACTTCCTTGTGCTTTGTCCCTCCCCTTTTCCAGGTGATAGGGTTTGGATATTGGGCGGGGCCAAATGGTATATGAGCCCCAGGCATGACATCAGAGAGCTCCTTCTGCCTGGGCTGCTCTTTGGGGTCAGTGCTTTGTTTTTCCTTCAGTCGGTTGCCGGGTTCTCTAGGCAGGCTGGAGTCTATGGATTTCTGGAATTTTAAGTCCTTGGAATTCACTTAATAGAGGGATATTTAGTAAAGGCTGCTGGCTCACTGTTTTTGGGGATGGTTGGGATACGCTCCTGTGTTTGATCTGTATTTTAATCTCTAGATGAATCAACCCAGTTGTGTAACTCTCCAGAGGACTAAAACCAGCTTGATTACATGCTAGAAGAGGCTTGACCGCGTTGGTGCAGTATTACCAAGAGACTGAGCAGGGTCACCTTTTTCATCTGCAAAGGGTATGTCTGTCATTACCCCTGCCGGGGCTGCTATGCATTCATGGTCTTGTGGCATTTGTGGACTTCATTTTTTTTTTTTTTTTTATTTGTCTGGCTCTGGTCTCTGTGTTTGATTCCTCTGCATGTGCCGCACTGTTTGCGTATCCATTGTGGATGTGACCTTCTCTCTTTGTTTCTTGTAGCTCAGGGCGTAGGCACGGGAGCTTGAACGAAGCATGAGGGTGAGTGGACGGCAGTGGGGGCCCCGAGTTGGTCGGTGGACTGTGTGAGTCTGCTTCAGCTGTCGGGCCGGCTTTGCAAGTGCCTTGCGACAGCAGAGTACGTTTCCTGCCACGTTTCTGACACGTGCCAGACGTCAGCGGTTCCCGTTCCTGAAATGCTGGAGATGCTCGGAGCACAAGAGGAGCTGGGAGCATGATGCATCTCCTTGGGATGTTAGGTGAGCGAAGCGGTGGTACTGGGTTGGAGCATGTGGCTCTGGGGCTTCTTGGCTGTTGCAGCAGGGGAGGAAAGGAGTGGGTATAGACTGTTTTGTGGATTGTCATGTGTGTCTGTTCTTTCTCCCTGGTCTAAGCCCCGTGACCTTGCTTCGGCACACTGAATGGAAGTGCTAAGCCTGGATTGGGAAGGTGAGTGGAGAAAAGTTGGAAAACAGGTATTGTTTTTGGTGTAGAAGTCTCTTGATGCATCTCTGGGTGACTCCTCTCTTTCAGGGACGAAGAAGGTCCTGGGAACATCCTAGCTGCCCTCTGTGGTCCACGTTGATGGTTGATTCTGAGCCCTGAGAATTAAGTCCAGGGGCAAATACTGCATGTTGGGGAGTTGTTTAAAGGGCGTCTATCTGATTTCAGTAGCGGAGCAGGTCAGTTGACTACTGTTTTGTTTCTGAGGAGGTTGTTTCACTGGAAGAAATTTGGCTGGTGTGCTGGCGCCTGATGGCACTTCATTTCTGCTGGTGAAGAGGAGCCTTGTGCCTGAAGCAATGTCCTGGCTAGTCTTTGTGTTCCTTGGTGAGGATGGAACCTGCCTCCCAGCATTCCCAAGCTAAGTTGGGGGGAGGGGCAAGTGCTATGTTTGAGTTGGGGTTGTGAATGCACCCATAGGGCAAGGGTCTGTGCTTTTAAGTCATTGCTTTGGATGGGGCCTTTCAGGATTGATCAGGTCAGGCAGAGAGATTATGTGTGGGGAGTTCTGTCACGTACAGTGTGAACACATAGCAGGCAGGGCAGTCCCAGCTTGTCATCTGTGTTCTGTGTTGTCTGTGCTGTACTGTGCTGTTGCTCTTGGTGCTCGGCAGGCCCTGGCTAAGTCATCCTGAGGGTACTGAACACTTGACATCATTGGAATATTGCTGATGTTCAACTGGGAGCTGAGCACCTCTCGTCTTGCAGTGGGAGCTTAAAGGAATCCCTTCTGTGTGTGTAATACTTGTTTGTATCAAACGTTTCTTGATATGATCAACATATATTTCATACTCCTCAGGTCTTGATATCCACATTTCCTTCTTCCACTGGACAGATTAGATGGGCAACTTGGTAGCCACACCAAAGTTCCTAAATGCTTGTTTCATCATCGTAGGGCTGACGCAAGCACTTGTCTTGCAGTTGCTGCTTGAAGTGCAGATCTGTTTCAGGTCTTGTGCATCATATTCGGTTTGAGATGGCGTCTGTTTCCATCCTCACTCTTGCAGAAGACATCAGGGCCGCATCAGGAGCTCTTGCTTGGGAATTGATTTCCTAAGTGTCGTCTTATGGGGTTTTCAGTCCCCATCCTTCTGGTCTGTTGTCTTGAAGGCAGGCTTTTTAGGCCTCCATCATCCCAGTTCTGGCAGTTGCTTGCAGTTTCATGTCGTGACATTTGAGTCTCCTCTAGGGTCTGGTGCAGAGCACCTGTTCTGACTTGCTGTTGCCATAGGGCTTCCCTCTGGGGCTCACTTTTTCTTGCGCCTTGTGTTGTGTGCTTTGTTTGTAGTGTTTGTGGCGTGGCTGTGTGTGTATGTGTTTGGTCTGGAGCTGTCCTGCCTGGCAGTTAGTGATGACAGCTAACGTGGTAGTGCATGGGTGTGCTAATACATTGTCTGGACTGTTTTGGCAAAGACATCCGGTCTGCCTCTGGGCACGTACTGAAGGGCAGCAGGCACAGTCATCTCAGTGTTGTTTGTCACATGTTGGGGGGGGGAGAGTATATCTGCTTGTGAGCAGCTGTTTGCATAGTGCTTGAATGGTGCGCTTGAGGAGGTCTGTCGAATCTTGAAAGCTTACAGATATGGGGTTTTTGAAAGTTTTATTTTTATTTCTCTCCTGTCCCCAGTAGAGTGTAAACCTTTGGAGGAACCTGTCGCAGGAAAGAGCTCCTTCTGGAACTGTTCAGCGCTCCGTAGGCAGCTCGGTGACTGGCTTGGTCTACTTCTGAGGTGCTGAGGCAAGGGGGCTGCTGTTTAGAAATTATAATATTGTAAATGGGGTTCCTTGTGTTGTTGAGGGATGGGTACTACTGCTGGTAGCTGAATCGTTATCTTGTGACTGTTCTCATTTGTTTAAGGTGAAACAGTGCACAACACAGGACTTGACCAGAGCTGCTTTTGGCAAGGTGAGCGATGAACAGATGTAGCAGGCACTTTAGGGGTGCAGTTGTCACTGCAGTTACTTAACTGCACAAAATACAGTAAAAATCCTGTTTATATTTCAGGGGTGTTGTAGCTGGCCTAAGAGAGCAGATGGAAGCACCTGCCTCGAGGGCAGGTGAGGGAGCAGAGGTAAGGGAGCAGATGAGAGTAACTGTCCTAGCTGTGCTGTGTCTTTGGATGCTGCTTCAGCCTATGCTTTTCTTTTTCTTTCACAGGTGTGTCGCACAGGCTGAGTGGGGCCAAGCTGCACTCTGAAGAGCAGCACGAGAAGGGCGGGCTGTTTGTGAGCTGGATTGGAGCAGAACTGCCAAGTAGCACAAGGTGACTGCAAAGGGTATCCATCTTGCTTTGCAGGTGCCATGGCAGGCTCTCCACAGAAGCAGTTGAGGATTTGAGAAGAAGTTGCAGATCATCGAGGAGTGACATGTGCAGGGATGGCTAGAAAATGGTATGGTCGCTTTCTCTTCTGTTTATCAGGTATCCCAGGCAATGTGGGCTGTGATGTTAGTCTTTAGAATCTGAACAAAGCAGGTGCTGATGGCGGTCGTCTTTGGTAGGCAAAGAGTTGCCCGAAGCCCTGTCCTGTGTAGCTTGAGCATGCCTCCCTGAGGATGAGGCGTCCTTTCTATCAGTTCCCAAAACTGTGTTGAGGCTGAAATGCTGCGTCTGTGTTTGGGTTGGGGTTGCACCTTGGTGAGTGTAGGGATGGGTTTTAAGTGGGTGCAGCGGAGGTCCCGGCCCCAGTGTCCTGTAGTGTGTTTTGACCCATCAGCATAGCCTTTTAGTTCTCAGATAGCCTGCTGATGTAAGTGATTTTTCCTGTGAGTGGAATGGAATTGACTTTTTTTTTTGGCGTGTAATCTATTCTGCTCCTAGATTTTTCTTTCTACATAAATAAAAGTTTGAGTTAATTCCAGCAGGAAAAGCTTCAGTTACTTGCTTGGTGGTAATGTCCTTCCAACATTCAAAGCTGCAGCGAAAGCATGGGGATTGTTGCTTCTAGAAACACCCCAGTTCTCCTGTCTGCCCTCTGCATGCTGTTGAGCTAAGCATTATAAGTAAGTTAATAAAACCACAGCTGCTGCTCCTCCTCTTTCTGCTTTTTTTGTGCTTTCCCCCTGCACTTTCCCAGGTGATTGGCTTCAGGTTCCAGGTTGGACCTAATAGTAACTGAGTTGCAGGTATACCAACAGAGAGCTCCTTCTGCCTGGGCTGCTCTTTGGGGTAAGTGCTTTGTTTTTCCTTCAGTCAGTTGCAGGGTTCTTTAGGTGGGTCAGAGTCTATGGACTGATGCATTTTCAAGTAGAAACCGGTATGAATGTCTTTTTGAGGTGGCAACTGGCAGGATCTGTCATTGTAAAGCAATCTAGTAGTAGGTGCCTGTATTGCATGCAGCTCTTGCTCAGGTGAGTAATTGTTATATCAGTGTTACGGATAGTATGGTGATGTTATTTTGTGTGTTTGCTTTGTGGTTCTGGGTCCCTTATGATTTTTGCAGAATTACGGGGCTTTTTTTGAGACTTTGCCTTTATGTCAAATCTTATCAAAGTCACAACCTTGGTGGCAAAGTGATGGAGCGTGGTTTAGGAGAAATGTATCATGGAGGCTCCCTGTGTGAGCATGTATCTGAAAATGGCAGCATTGGGCATATAAGCAGTGGTCTTTCTCAGGGTTAGGGGCGGTTTGTTATATTTCTGGAGCTTTTGCCTGTGTGTTTGCTGTCTGTCGAGTCTTTAGACCATAAAGCCTTCTAGGCTTTATGTGCGTGGAATTCACATATTTGAGGTATGTTTATGAGGGGTTGCCAGGTACGTTGTTTTTGGGAAACCGTGGGGTACGGTTTCTTGACCGCATAAGTGCAGTAGTGCCTAGAGAGTGAGCAGGGTCACCTTCTTCATCACTGAAGAATAAGTCTGTTTGGGCACATTTCGGCGCGGCGCCGCCCGGGCACATTTCGGCGCGGCGCCGCCCGGGCACATTTCGGCGCGGCGCCGCCCGGGCACATTTCGGCGCGGCGCCGCCCGGGCACATTTCGGCGCGGCGCCGCCCGGGCACATTTCGGCGCGGCGCCGCCCGGGCACATTTCGGCGCGGCGCCGCCCGGGCACATTTCTCAGGTGGAGCTACTGAGCAGGTGAGATAAAGGAGTTGGGAACAGAGAGGTATTGCACAACTGTATGTTGCATTAGTAGTAGCGAGCGTTGTGCAGGAGGTGGGTATTAGCTCTGGTGTAGAGGGATGGTTAACTGAGATAGGTCACATAGACATAAAACAGCTGAATCTTCACGATTTGGACAAACATTGCACACAACTTGTCTGAGCCAATCAGACACAAGGACACAATATTCGTTTGCAGTTTGGGAAAGTACCGACTGTGTTATTTCGGTCGAAAGGATGAGGAAGAAGCTGATAAGATAAGGACGTAGGGGGACCAATCATGAGCTTAACTTTTGTAATATGTATGAGCTAATTATATGTTAAGGAATAAAAGGCGTCTGAGCTATCCAATAAATCGAAGCTTGCTGATCATATCACTCATATTGAGTATCCCTGTCTTCCTTCCGTCGACAACAAATGGCGCCCGAACACGGACCCCGCTGGTGGTGAACCTGCGAGCCACGGATCGACGGAATAAGGGAAGGAAACAGGTCCTGCAATGCAGCTCAGGAGGTGGAAGGGATGAAAATGCTAAATCCTCGCACCCGGGAGCACCTATAGAGGGTCCCGCCGGCCACGCGTCGCCGAGGTCTTGCAAAGGCTGCAACAGTGCTGACGTAAACAAAGGTATGGAGAGACAAGCGATGTATGATCTGCTCAAGTGCTTTTTAGAAAAGCGGAGCACGCAGGGTATAGACTGTAAAAAGGAATTGCGGAGGGACGCGGAAAAAGGAATTGCGGAGGGACACGGGAAATTGAAGTAATCGCGGTGCGATGCGGGACATCCGAGATCGTGTTGCTACAGTAGACCAGAGGCATCAGTGGACAACGGCAGCCGACCCTCACTGTGTGGTGAGTCGGCACAGAGCAGAGGGGTGGACATCAGGACCCTGCAGACTGTCTGACGTAACCATGGAAGCAGCGGCGGCTGTGCTGCTTCTCTCTGGCATTCATTTTATAAGAGGTTTATCTTGCAATGCAAAAAAGACTATTCGTCCCCAGATTGGTGTTATAACTATGTTTCTGGATAAGATTCTGTGGGGTTGCCACATTCTATGGGTTAGTAATGACGACTTAGCTCTATTGCGGGGCAGGAGTGCAGAGATGCAGATTACACTGCCAAATGACCACTGGCAGACTTGAGGAGACACTGCTCGGCTGCGGGGATCGGCTGCGGCGTGGACGCCCCTAGGTGCACCCTGAGCGTTTTTGCTCGGAGGGGACTCCACTCTCAGCTGCTCACCACAGGAGCAAAGATCTCCTGAAGCTGCAGACAAACAGTATGTTTTCAGCTGCTGGAGGGATACTAACTGGAGTGTTAATAATTGTATGTGTTATTCTTAAATGTCCAGGTATTTTGTGTTGAAAGTATTTGTGTAAGGGTAAGGTTTTAAAACCAAGTGTTGCAAGTCACTTCACGAGGAACACAATGAGAGACAATGCTTGTTTGTTTGGTTATGATTCTAAATTATATTGGCCGCACGTATTGTTTGCTTATCATTCTAAATTATATTCTTGTGGTATGATTGAGGTTGTGGTATGATTGAGAGTGAGATGTGCCAGAGGCCTCTGGGTGTGCAATTGTGCTGTGTGTGTGCGAGTGTGCTATGTACTGTGTTAGTGAGAGCGTGCTTATTGCCATAGTGCAGGTTGCCATAGTGCAGGCTGAAATCATAGGAAATTAGTGCTGGCAAAAAAATCATAGGAAAATGAAGGACGAAGTAGCCCTAGATTCATTACAGTGCTTTTTAGAAAAATGGGGAGTCGATTGTAAGCAACTAGCAGGACTAGTTGCGATCGGTCGAGCAAAATCATATTTCACAAGTATGGAGTCAAGGACTGGGGGCTTTGGGAGCTGAAGCAAAATCTAATAATCCGATGTGGAATAATGACACTGCAAAGGCTCTACCACCTGGCATGTTTTTGACTTGCGGGGATCGTGCATGGCAAGGAATACCTGCCAATGCGTTTGGGGGTCCATGTTATCTAGGGCGACTCACATTGTTCGCCCCGGACTTACACAGTCTCCGGAACCAGAGCTTGTCGCAGAGATCCAAATGAGCTCTTAAGACTTTAGGTTCTGACTGTGACGATGGTGTAGAATTATGGGGCGCTGCTGAGAGAATATTTGCTTCATTAGTTCCAGCAGTGGGAACTGCACATGCTTTGGCTAGCATTAATAAGCTTGCTTGTTGGGCTGTTAAGCAATCAAATGTAACAACTGAAATTATTACCGAAATGGCACAAGATATGGATAGTCTTAGGCATGTTGTGTTACAAAATAGGGCTGCAATTGATTTTTTGCTTTTAGCGCAAGGACATGGATGTGAAGATTTTGAAGGAATGTGTTGTTTCAATCTTTCAGATCATGGTCAATCGATTCATGACCAGTTGAAATGGTTGATGGAGCACACAAAGAAAATTACAGTACAACCTAGTTGGCTTGACAATTGGTTGCAGTCCATCTTTGGGGGGTCTGTCTAACTGGTTAGTGAGTCTAATCAAAGAGGGATTTCGCTTTCTGCTTATAGTTATATTGATAAAAATAGCTGCGCGAATAATTTTTGGTTGCTTAACTAAGAAGCTTGAACAAGTCACAGAAAAGGTATTAGTAGTCCAAAATAAAAACGGGGGAATTGTAGAGGGATGGTTAACTGAGATAGGTCACGTAGACATAAAACAGCTGAATCTTTACGAGTTGGACAAACATCGCACACAACTTGTCTGAGCCAATCAGACACAAGGACACAATATCCGTTGGCGGTTTGGGAAAGTACCGACTGTGTTATTTCGGTCGAAAGGATGAGGAAGAAGCTGATAAGATAAGGACGTAGGGAGACCAATCATGAGCTTAACTTTTGTAATATGTATGAGCTAATTATATGTTAAGGAATAAAAGGCGTCTGAGCTATCCAATAAATCGAAGCTTGCTGATCATATCACTCATATTGAGTGTCCCTGTCTTCCTTCCATCGACAACACTCTGGCATGCTAGTGATTGCTGGTTCTCTGTTTTTGCAAGTGACAATGAACGTGTTTGACGTAATTCCATTTGAAAAAGTTCCAGTTACTTGACTGGTCGTGTTGTTATTTCAATATTAAAAGCTGTAGCAAAAGCATGGGGATTGTTGCTTCTAGAAACACCCCAGGTCTCTTGTCTGTTCTCTGCATGATGTTCAGGTAAAGCAGATTTAAAAAAAAAAAAAAAAACACAAATAAACAAACAAAACAAAACAAACAAACAAAAAAACCAGCTACTGCTCCTCCTGCTCTGCTCCTACTTCCTTGTGCTTTGTCCCTCCCCTTTTCCAGGTGATAGGGTTTGGATATTGGGCGGGGCCAAATGGTATATGAGCCCCAGGCATGACATCAGAGAGCTCCTTCTGCCTGGGCTGCTCTTTGGGGTCAGTGCTTTGTTTTTCCTTCAGTCGGTTGCCGGGTTCTCTAGGCAGGCTGGAGTCTATGGATTTCTGGAATTTTAAGTCCTTGGAATTCACTTAATAGAGGGATATTTAGTAAAGGCTGCTGGCTCACTGTTTTTGGGGATGGTTGGGATACGCTCCTGTGTTTGATCTGTATTTTAATCTCTAGATGAATCAACCCAGTTGTGTAACTCTCCAGAGGACTAAAACCAGCTTGATTACATGCTAGAAGAGGCTTGACCGCGTTGGTGCAGTATTACCAAGAGACTGAGCAGGGTCACCTTTTTCATCTGCAAAGGGTATGTCTGTCATTACCCCTGCCGGGGCTGCTATGCATTCATGGTCTTGTGGCATTTGTGGACTTCATTTTTTTTTTTTTTTTTTATTTGTCTGGCTCTGGTCTCTGTGTTTGATTCCTCTGCATGTGCCGCACTGTTTGCGTATCCATTGTGGATGTGACCTTCTCTCTTTGTTTCTTGTAGCTCAGGGCGTAGGCACGGGAGCTTGAACGAAGCATGAGGGTGAGTGGACGGCAGTGGGGGCCCCGAGTTGGTCGGTGGACTGTGTGAGTCTGCTTCAGCTGTCGGGCCGGCTTTGCAAGTGCCTTGCGACAGCAGAGTACGTTTCCTGCCACGTTTCTGACACGTGCCAGACGTCAGCGGTTCCCGTTCCTGAAATGCTGGAGATGCTCGGAGCACAAGAGGAGCTGGGAGCATGATGCATCTCCTTGGGATGTTAGGTGAGCGAAGCGGTGGTACTGGGTTGGAGCATGTGGCTCTGGGGCTTCTTGGCTGTTGCAGCAGGGGAGGAAAGGAGTGGGTATAGACTGTTTTGTGGATTGTCATGTGTGTCTGTTCTTTCTCCCTGGTCTAAGCCCCGTGACCTTGCTTCGGCACACTGAATGGAAGTGCTAAGCCTGGATTGGGAAGGTGAGTGGAGAAAAGTTGGAAAACAGGTATTGTTTTTGGTGTAGAAGTCTCTTGATGCATCTCTGGGTGACTCCTCTCTTTCAGGGACGAAGAAGGTCCTGGGAACATCCTAGCTGCCCTCTGTGGTCCACGTTGATGGTTGATTCTGAGCCCTGAGAATTAAGTCCAGGGGCAAATACTGCATGTTGGGGAGTTGTTTAAAGGGCGTCTATCTGATTTCAGTAGCGGAGCAGGTCAGTTGACTACTGTTTTGTTTCTGAGGAGGTTGTTTCACTGGAAGAAATTTGGCTGGTGTGCTGGCGCCTGATGGCACTTCATTTCTGCTGGTGAAGAGGAGCCTTGTGCCTGAAGCAATGTCCTGGCTAGTCTTTGTGTTCCTTGGTGAGGATGGAACCTGCCTCCCAGCATTCCCAAGCTATGTTGGGGGGAGGGGCAAGTGCTATGTTTGAGTTGGGATTGTGAATGCACCCATAGGGCGAGGGTCTGTGCTTTTAAGTCATTGCTTTGGATGGGGCCTTTCAGGATTGATCAGATCAGGCAGAGAGATTATGTGTGGGGAGTTCTGTCACGTACAGTGTGAACACATTGCAGGCAGGGCAGTCCCAGCTTGTCATCTGTGTTCTGTGTTGTCTGTGCTGTACTGTGCTGTTGCTCTTGGTGCTCGGCAGGCCCTGGCTAAGTCATCCTGAGGGTACTGAACACTTGACATCATTGGAATATTGCTGATGTTCAACTGGGAGCTGAGCACCTCTCGTCTTGCAGTGGGAGCTTAAAGGAATCCCTTCTGTGTGTGTAATACTTGTTTGTATCAAACGTTTCTTGATATGATCAACATATATTTCATGCTCCTCAGGTCTTGATATCCACATTTCCTTCTTCCACTGGACAGATTAGATGGGCAACTTGGTAGCCACACCAAAGTTCCTAAATGCTTGTTTCATCATCGTAGGGCTGACGCAAGCACTTGTCTTGCAGTTGCTGCTTGAAGTGCAGATCTGTTTCAGGTCTTGTGCATCATATTCGGTTTGAGATGGCGTCTGTTTCCATCCTCACTCTTGCAGAAGACATCGGGGCCGCATCAGGAGCTCTTGCTTGGGAATTGATTTCCTAAGTGTCGTCTTATGGGGTTTTCAGTCCCCATCCTTCTGGTCTGTTGTCTTGAAGGCAGGCTTTTTAGGCCTCCATCATCCCAGTTCTGGCAGTTGCTTGCAGTTTCATGTCGTGACATTTGAGTCTCCTCTAGGGTCTGGTGCAGAGCACCTGTTCTGACTTGCTGTTGCCATAGGGCTTCCCTCTGGGGCTCACTTTTTCTTGCGCCTTGTGTTGTGTGCTTTGTTTGTAGTGTTTGTGGCGTGGCTGTGTGTGTATGTGTTTGGTCTGGAGCTGTCCTGCCTGGCAGTTAGTGATGACAGCTAACGTGGTAGTGCATGGGTGTGCTAATACATTGTCTGGACTGTTTTGGCAAAGACATCCGGTCTGCCTCTGGGCACGTACTGAAGGGCAGCAGGCACAGTCATCTCAGTGTTGTTTGTCACATGTTGGGGGGGGGAGAGTATATCTGCTTGTGAGCAGCTGTTTGCATAGTGCTTGAATGGTGCGCTTGAGGAGGTCTGTCGAATCTTGAAAGCTTACAGATATGGGGTTTTTGAAAGTTTTATTTTTATTTCTCTCCTGTCCCCAGTAGAGTGTAAACCTTTGGAGGAACCTGTCGCAGGAAAGAGCTCCTTCTGGAACTGTTCAGCGCTCCGTAGGCAGCTCGGTGACTGGCTTGGTCTACTTCTGAGGTGCTGAGGCAAGGGGGCTGCTGTTTAGAAATTATAATATTGTAAATGGGGTTCCTTGTGTTGTTGAGGGATGGGTACTACTGCTGGTAGCTGAATCGTTATCTTGTGACTGTTCTCATTTGTTTAAGGTGAAACAGTGCACAACACAGGACTTGACCAGAGCTGCTTTTGGCAAGGTGAGCGATGAACAGATGTAGCAGGCACTTTAGGGGTGCAGTTGTCACTGCAGTTACTTAACTGCACAAAATACAGTAAAAATCCTGTTTATATTTCAGGGGTGTTGTAGCTGGCCTAAGAGAGCAGATGGAAGCACCTGCCTCGAGGGCAGGTGAGGGAGCAGAGGTAAGGGAGCAGATGAGAGTAACTGTCCTAGCTGTGCTGTGTCTTTGGATGCTGCTTCAGCCTATGCTTTTCTTTTTCTTTCACAGGTGTCTCGCACAGGTTCAGAGGGGCCAAGCTGCACTCTGAAGAGCAGCACGGGAAGGGCGGGCTGTTTGTGAGCTGGATTGGAGCAGAACTGCCAAGTAGCACAAGGTGACTGCGAAGGGTATCCATCTTGCTTTGCAGATGCCATGGCAGGCTCTCCACAGAAGCAGTTGAGGATTTGAGAAGAAGTTGCAGATCATCGAGGAGCGACATGTGCAGGGATGGCTAGAAAATGGTATGGTCGCTTTCTCTTCTGTTTATCAGGTGTCCCAGGCAATGTGGGCTGTGATGTTAGTCTTTAGAATCTGAACAAAGCAGGTGCTGATGGCGGTTGTCTTTGGTAGGCAAAGAGTTGCCCGAAGCCCTGTCCTGTGTAGCTTGAGCATGCCTCCCTGAGGATGAGGCGTCCTTTCTATCAGTTCCCAAAACTGTGTTGAGGCTGAAATGCTGCGTCTGTGTTTGGTTTGGGGTTGCACCTTGGTGAGTGTAGGGATGGGTTTTAAGTGGGTGCAGCGGAGGGCCCGGTCCCAGTGTCCTGTAGTGTGTTTTGACCCATCAGCATAGCCGTTTAGTTCTCAGATAGCCTGCTGATGTAAGTGATTTTTCCTGTGAGTGGAATGGAATTGACTTTTTTTTTGGCGTGTAATCTATTCTGCTCCTAGATTTTTCTTTCTACATAAATAAAAGTTTGAGTTAATTCCAGCAGGAAAAGCTTCAGTTACTTGCTTGGTGGTAATGTCCTTCCAACATTCAAAGCTGCAGCGAAAGCATGGGGATTGTTGCTTCTAGAAACACCCCAGTTCTCCTGTCTGCCCTCTGCATGCTGTTGAGCTAAGCCTTATAAGTAAGTTAATAAAACCACAGCTGCTGCTCCTCCTCTTTCTGCTTTTTTTGTGCTTTCCCCCTGCACTTTCCCAGGTGATTGGCTTCAGGTTCCAGGTTGGACCTAATAGTAACCGAGTTGCAGGTATACCAACAGAGAGCTCCTTCTGCCTGGGCTGCTCTTTGGGGTAAGTGCTTTGTTTTTCCTTCAGTCAGTTGCAGGGTTCTTTAGGTGGGTCAGAGTCTATGGACTGATGCATTTTCAAGTAGAAACCGGTATGCATGTCTTTTTGAGGTGGCAACTGGCAGGATCTGTCATTGTAAAGCAATCTAGTAGTAGGTGCCTGTATTGCATGCAGCTCTTGCTCAGGTGAGTAATTGTTATATCAGTGTTACGGATAGTATGGTGATGTTATTTTGTGTGTTTGCTTTGTGGTTCTGGGTCCCTTATGATTTTTGCAGAATTACGGGGCTTTTTTTGAGACTTTGCCTTTATGTCAAATCTTATCAAAGTCACAACCTTGGTGGCAAAGTGATGGAGCGTGGTTTAGGAGAAATGTATCATGGAGGCTCCCTGTGTGAGCATGTATCTGAAAATGGCAGCATTGGGCATATAAGCAGTGGTCTTTCTCAGGGTTAGGGGCGGTTTGTTATATTTCTGGAGCTTTTGCCTGTGTGTTTGCTGTCTGTCGAGTCTTTAGACCATAAAGCCTTCTAGGCTTTATGTGCATGGAATTCACATATTTGAGGTATGTTTATGAGGGGTTGCCAGGTACGTTGTTTTTGGGAAACCGTGGGGTACGGTTTCTTGACCGCATAAGTGCAGTAGTGCCTAGAGAGTGAGCAGGGTCACCTTCTTCATCACTGAAGAATAAGTCTGTTTGGGCACATTTCGGCGCGGCGCCGCCCGGGCACATTTCGGCGCGGCGCCGCCCGGGCACATTTCGGCGCGGCGCCGCCCGGGCACATTTCGGCGCGGCGCCGCCCGGGCACATTTCGGCGCGGCGCCGCCCGGGCACATTTCGGCGCGGCGCCGCCCGGGCACATTTCGGCGCGGCGCCGCCCGGGCACATTTCGGCGCGGCGCCGCCCGGGCACATTTCGGCGCGGCGCCGCCCGGGCACATTTCGGCGCGGCGCCGCCCGGGCACATTTCGGCGCGGCGCCGCCCGGGCACATTTCGGCGCGGCGCCGCCCGGGCACATTTCGGCGCGGCGCCGCCCGGGCACATTTCGGCGCGGCGCCGCCCGGGCACATTTCGGCGCGGCGCCGCCCGGGCACATTTCGGCGCGGCGCCGCCCGGGCACATTTCGGCGCGGCGCCGCCCGGGCACATTTCGGCGCGGCGCCGCCCGGGCACATTTCGGCGCGGCGCCGCCCGGGCACATTTCTCAGGTGGAGCTACTGAGCAGGTGAGATAAAGGAGTTGGGAACAGAGAGGTATTGCACAACTGTATGTTGCATTAGTAGTAGCGAGCGTTGTGCAGGAGGTGGGTATTAGCTCTGGTGTAGAGGGATGGTTAACTGAGATAGGTCACATAGACATAAAACAGCTGAATCTTCACGATTTGGACAAACATTGCACACAACTTGTCTGAGCCAATCAGACACAAGGACACAATATTCGTTTGCAGTTTGGGAAAGTACCGACTGTGTTATTTCGGTCGAAAGGATGAGGAAGAAGCTGATAAGATAAGGACGTAGGGGGACCAATCATGAGCTTAACTTTTGTAATATGTATGAGCTAATTATATGTTAAGGAATAAAAGGCGTCTGAGCTATCCAATAAATCGAAGCTTGCTGATCATATCACTCATATTGAGTGTCCCTGTCTTCCTTCCATCGACAACACTCTGGCATGCTAGTGATTGCTGGTTCTCTGTTTTTGCAAGTGACAATGAACGTGTTTGACGTAATTCCATTTGAAAAAGTTCCAGTTACTTGACTGGTCGTGTTGTTATTTCAATATTAAAAGCTGTAGCAAAAGCATGGGGATTGTTGCTTCTAGAAACACCCCAGGTCTCTTGTCTGTTCTCTGCATGATGTTCAGGTAAAGCAGATTTAAAAAAAAACACAAATAAACAAACAAAACAAAACAAACAAAAAAAACCAGCTACTGCTCCTCCTGCTCTGCTCCTACTTCCTTGTGCTTTGTCCCTCCCCTTTTCCAGGTGATAGGGTTTGGATATTGGGCGGGGCCAAATGGTATATGAGCCCCAGGCATGACATCAGAGAGCTCCTTCTGCCTGGGCTGCTCTTTGGGGTAAGTGTTTTGTTTTCCTTCAGTCAGTTGCAGGATTCTCTAGGCAGGCTGGAGTCTATGGATTTCTGGATTTCTAAGTGCTTGGAATTCACTTAACAGAGGAATACTTAGTAGAGGTTGCTGGCTCTTTTTTTTTTTTTTTTTGATGGTGGGATGCTCTTCTTTTTTTGAGCTATATTTTAATCTCTAGATGTATAAACCTACTTGTGTAATTTTCCAGAGGACTAAAACCAGCTTCATTTCATGCTACATGTGGCTTGGCAGTGTAGATGCAGCATTACCAAGAGCCTGAGCAGGGTTGTATCAGAGTCTGCTCTTTCCTCTGCAAAGGGTATGTCTGTGATTACCTCTGCAGGGGCTGCTGTGCGTGCACGTCTTTTTGGCATTTATGGATCTCAGATAGTGTTTTTTTTTGTGTGTGTGTATATTCTAAGCTTTTATTTTTTGAGGGGCAAATAGTGTGTGTGATGAGCGTGGTTGGCAGGAGGAGGTGGGGAGCTGCTCAGGACTGGTAGGTTTGGTTTCTCAGAGTGTGCGGCAGCCTTCCTGTGCGATGCGACTGATTGTTGGGCAGGAATGTTCCAGTTTGTGTGTCTTAGCCATTGTAGCTTGTGTAGTGTGTGTTGTGTGGCCCGGGCAGAGTTTGCTGTGGTGCTGTGAGTGAAGAATCTGAGTTAGAGCTGGTGAGCAGCTGAACTACAGGAGCTGGGAAGAGAGAGGTATTGCAGTAGGTACGCTGTGGCTGTGAGGTGCCTCAGAGTGTGTGTTTCTCTTGTGTCTGCAGGTGCTTTGTGCAGTCGTGGACAGGAAAGGGAAATCCTCATGTCACGAAGCTCTGAGGGAAGGTGAGTGTTGTCAGCCTGGTCATCCCTTATCTGAAGCGAAGGGAAGACGCTCAGGTGTTTCCCTGTGAGGGTCCGAGGTGAGGCTGTGTGGGATAGAGGAGCAGTGTGGCAGGTGTGTGCTTGCAAGAAGAGTGGTCATTTTGTCCTTTTGTTTTCCCAGGTGGTGTGGATGACGCTGGCTGCACTGTTGGAGCTTGGACTCGGAGAGGAACACGTGAGCACAATCGTATGTTGCATCAGTAGTGGTCAGCATTGTGGAGAAGGTGAGCAATGGGACCGGCGTCCTAGTGAATGCTGGTACTCTGTTTTTGCAGCTGATGATGAGCCTGGCAATTGACTAAGATGACAATCAGTGCCTGCGCGTTTCTTGAAGCGGAGGGACTTTACCATTCAGCAACCTGAGAGCTAAGTTGGGGGGCACCTGGTATTTGCATATCTGGGGTGGCTAATGGGAGGTGGGAGTCAGAGCAGCATGGAGCCAGCTGGCTGACTAGACTTGGTTCCACGGTGAGGGTGGCTCAGGCTGGGTCATGTTCAGGCTGCTTGTGGCTGGGTCACCAGGCTAATAGAAGAGGCGGGATTATTTTGTAGAGTGAGTGCGCGTGCCAGGCAGGACAGTTTCCTTCTGTTTGTCTGTCTTGTGTTGCTTCTGCGATGTCTGTTCTGTGCTTCTCGGGTCTTGATATCCTCCTAGATTTTGACACTGGACTGACTAGACAGGCGACTTGGTAGCGGTGCTGAAGGGCCTCAATGCATGTTTTGTCATCATGACTCTGATCTGAGCACTTCTTGTGTTGCAGTCACTGCTTAAAGAGCAGGTCTGTTTCAGGTCTTGTGCATCATATTCGGTTTGAGATGGCGTCTGTTTCCATCCTCACTCTTGCAGAAGTCATCTGGGCCGCATCAGGAGCTCTTGTTGGGAATTGAATTCCTAAGCGTCGTCTTATGGGGTTTTCAGTCCCCATCCTTCTGGTCTGTTGTCTTGAAGGCAGGCTTTTTAGGCCTCCATCATCCCAGTTCTGGCAGTTGCTTCCAGTCGCGTGTCGTGACATTTGAGTCTCTCCTTGGGTCTGGTGCAGAGCACCTATTCTGACTTGCTGTTGCCATAGAGCTTCCCTATGGGGGCTCACTTTTTCTTGTGCCTTGTGTTGTGTGCTTTGTAGTGTTTGTGGCGTGGCTGTGTGTGTATGTGTTTGGTCTGGAGCTGTCCTGCCTGGCAGTTAGTGATGACAGCTAACGTGGCAGTGCATGGGTGTACTAATACATTGTCTGGACTGTTTTGGCAAAGGCATCCGGTCTGCCTCTGGGCACGTACTGAAGGGCAGCAGGCACAGTCATCTCTGTGGTGTTTGGCAGATGTGGAGGTGGGAGAGTATATCTGCTTGTGAGCAGCTGCTCGCATAAGTGCTTGAACGGTGTGCTTGAGGAGGTCTGTCGAATCTTGAAAGGTTACAGATATGGGGTTTTGAAATGTTTATTCTTATTTCTTTTCTGTCCCCAGTAGAGTGTAAACCTTTGGAACCTGTCACAGGAAAGAGCTCCATCTGGAACTGTTCAGCACTGGGTAGGCAGCTCAGTGACAGGCTTGATCTACTTCTGAGGTGCTGAGGTAATGGGGCTGCTGTTTTGAAACGATAATTTGTAAATGGGGTCCCTGCTGTTGTTGAGGGATGGGTACTAACGCTGGCCGCTGAATGATTATATTGTGACTGTTTTCATTTGTTAAAGCTGCATCACAGTGTACAACGTGGGACTTGAGCATAGCTGCTTTCAGCAAGGTGAGCGATGAACAGATGTAGCAGGTACTTTAGGGGTGCAGTTGTCACTGCAGTTAGTTAACTACACAAAATACAGTAAAAATCTTGTTTATATTTCAGAGGTGTGTTGTAGCTGGCTTAAGAGAGCAGATGGAAGCATCTGCCTCGAGGGCAGGTGAGGGGGCCGAGGTAAGGGAGCAGATGAGAGTAACTGTCCTAGCTGTGCTGTGGCTTTGGATGCTGCTTAGGCCTATGCTTTTCTTTTTGTTTCACAGGTGTGTCGCACAGGCTCAGAGGGGCTAAGCTGCACTCTAAAGAGCAGCACAAGAAGGGCAGGCTGTTTGTGAGCTGGATTGGAGCAGAACTGCCAAGTAGCACAAGGTGACTGCGAAGGGTATCCATCTTGCTTTGCAGGTGCCATGGCAGGCTCTCCACAGAAGCAGTTGAGGATTTGAGAAGAGGTTGCAGATCATCAAGGAGCAACACATGCAGGGACGGCTTGAAAACGGTATGGCTGCTTTCTCTTCTGTTTATCAGGTGTCCCAGGCAATGTGGGCTGTGATGTTAGTCTTTAGAATCTGAACAAAGCAGGTGCTGATGGCTGTCTTCTTTGGTAGGCAAAGAGGTGCCCAAAGCCCTGTCCTGTGTAGCCTGAGCACACCTTGCTGAGGATGAGGTGTCCTTTCTACCAGTTCCGAAAACTGTGTTGAAGCTGAAATGCTGCGTCTGTGTGTGCGTTGGGTTTGTACCTTGGTGAGTGTAGGGATGGATTTTAAGTGGGTGCAGCGGAGGGCCTGGACCCAGTGTCCTGTAATGTGTTTTAACACATCAGCATAGCCTTTTGGTTCTCAGCTTACTGAAGTAAGTGATTTTTCCTGTGAGTGGAATGGAATTGAATTCTTTTTTGGCATGTAATCAGTTCTGCTCCTAGACTTTCTTTCTATGTAAATAAAAGCTTGAGCTAATTCCAGATTAAAAAAAAAAAAATCAGCTACTTGCTTGGTCATTTTGTCCTTTTAATATTCAAAGCTGTAGCAAAAGCATGGGGATTGTTGTGGAGGAATGGTTAAGTGAGGTAGGACACGTGGATGTTGAGCAGTTAGGAGGTCATGGGCTAGGGAGGTACCGTACTCAACTCATATGAGCCTGGGCACGTGCGCAGCCGGTTGAGAACCAATCAGGCCCAAGGACACGATGCCCTTGTGTGGTTGGGAAAGTCCCTAAGGCGGGACGGTAGCTAAAAGAGGGAGGAACTAACTGACAAGATAGGAAAGTGTTAGCCAATCCTGAGCTTAGTTTTTGCAATATGTATGAGTTGATTATGTTCGAACTAGATAAAAGGCGACCGAGCTATCCATTAAAGTTGAAGTTCACTGTTCACTCATATTGAGCGTCAGTGTCTTCCTTCTGTCGACAACAAATAGCGCCCGAACAGGGACCGATCTGAACGGGATTTGGACACTGCTGGCGGTGATCCTGGGCCACGGTTGGACAGAATAAGGGAGGAACCGGTCCTGCAACGCAGCCCAGGAGGTGGAAGGGACAAGAATCCCCTCACCCGCGTCGGGAAGGTGAAAGGGACGTGGAGTCCCCGCACCCGGGAGAGGATCCCGCCGGTCACGCGTCGCCGAGGTCTGAAAGGTGAAAGGGACGAAAACTTGGAGTCCCCGCACCCACAGCTCGGAAGGTGGAAGGGAGTCCCCGCACCTGGGATGAGCCTATAAAGGGTCCCGCCGGAGAAGCGCCGCCGAGGTCTTTGCAAAGGCTGCAACCGACGTATATAAAGGTATGGAGAGACAAGCGGCGTATGCTTTGCTCGAATGCTTTTTAGAAAAGCGGATCACTTCAGATATAGACTGCAAAAAGGATTTACCAGGATTATTAGCATATGGAGTAATGCAGGGTTGTTTTATCAATCCTGATACAGTTTTTGAACAAACAGAGTGGCGTAAATTTGGGGACAAATTGTTTGATGAAGTTATTAATGAAAATAAGGCTGCTAAAAAATTATTGAAGCCTTGGAGAGCAGTCACTAATGCCTTAGTTATACATCAGGCTGAGCAGAGAGTCGCTACTGCTGCTACAGAGCGACTGGGATTGCCGGGAAGTGTTGGAGCTGGGGATTGCCCACTGCCGCCTTCAGTGAGAACGATAACGCTGCCTCAGGGGGCTACGGGGCAGTGGGAGCCTCCCCCCCCCTCAGTCACCGCCACGAGCAGTGCTGCGCTCGGAGTTCCGCGGAATCGAACGGCAGCTGACCCTCACCGTGTGGCGAGTCGGCACAGAGCAGAGGGACGGACATCAGGACCCTGCAGCCTGTCTGATGTAACCATGGAAGCAGCGGCGGCTGTACTGCTTCTCTCAGGCATTCTTTTTATAAGAGGTTTACCTTGCAATGAAAAAGGGATACTAACTGGAGTGTTAATAATTGTATGTGTTATTCTTAAATGTCCAGGTATTTTGTGTTGAAAGTATTTGTGTAAGGGTAAGGTTTTAAAACCAAGTGTTGCAAGTCACTTCACGAGGAACACAATGAGAGACAATACTTGTTTGTTTGCTTATCATTCTAAATTATATTCGTGTGGTATGATTGAGGTTGTGGTATGATTGAGAGTGAGATGTGCCAGAGGCCTCTGGGTGTGTGAGTGTGCTGTGTACTGTGTTAGTGAGAGCGCATTTATTGCCATAGTGCAGGCTGAAATCATAGGAAATTAGTACTGGTTGAGCAAAATCATGTTTCACAAGTATGGAGTCATTGTGCGAAGTAGCCACTTGGAGAAACTTAAGGGAACGTACTGTTTAAAACTTTTTGATCGTAATGAGTCAATTCACAAATCCATTACTTTCTTGAAAGAGCACATGAGAGAGTCAATATGGTATCAATCCTTTCAATCAATGGTTCACTGATTTGTTTGAAACAATGCATAGATGGTTACTGGGATTAGTCAAAGAGGGATTAAGGATTTTGTTCACTGTGGTGTCAATCATCATTGCATGTAGTATTGTGATAAATGTGGTTAAAGAGTTACTTGCAAAAATGTTATAAAATGTTATAGAGATTTTGAAGTGGTGCCAGAAACAGGTACCCAGTGGATCACTGCAAAGTGGACTGAAGCAGCTTTAGAATCTGCACACGCCGAAGACGACCAGGAAGAGGTTCCTGATAATCATTCTGACAATGACGTGGGCTGTGACACCTCGACGACTATCAAGAACAGCCTTTGATCACCATCAAGTGATTAGGTTTAAGTGTGTTACTACTAAGTTGTGTTACTTACTATTAATTGTGTTACCATTAAGTGCTTACAGTAATTGTAGTGTTATTAGGGTTAAGTTGTATAGTTGTGTTATGTTAGGTACCCTTTCAGAATATGCTTGTTTGGGGTCCCGATAGGGGATCCAAAGGAACTGAGTGAAATGTTAGCACCATACTCTGCCCGTATTACTCTGCTTAATGGATCTTTTTCTGACTGTAGGAACTGCACACGCTTTGGCTAGCATAAATAAGCTTGCTTGTTGGGCTGTTAAACAGTCAAATGTAACCACACAAGTTCTTTCTGAAATGTCGCAAGACACGGAAAGCCTAAGGCACGCTGTGCTGCAAAATAGGGCCGCTATTGATTTCTTGTTCTTGGCTCAGGGACATGGGTGTGAAGATGTAGAAGGAATGTGTTGCTTTAATCTTTCCGACCACGGTCAGTCAATTCACGACCAGTTGAAATGGTTAAGGGATCATACACAAAAAATTGTAGTACAAGATAGTTGGTTTGAAGGTTGGCTTAAATCTGTTTTTGGGAACATGGGTGGATGGGTATTGTTAGTTAAAGAGGGACTTTGCTTTCTACTTATAATTATATTGATTATAATTGCTGCATATGTAACCTTTAACTGCCTAACTAAGAAACTAGAGCAACTCACAGAGAAGGTATTTGTAGCACAAAATAAAAATGGGGGAATTGTGGAGGAATGGTTAAGTGAGGTAGGACACGTGGATGTTGAGCAGTTAGGAGGTCATGGGCTAGGGAGGTACCGTACTCAACTCATATGAGCCTGGGCACGTGCGCAGCCGGTTGAGAACCAATCAGGCCCAAGGACACGATGCCCTTGTGTGGTTGGGAAAGTCCCTAAGGCGGGACGGTAGCTAAAAGAGGGAGGAACTAACTGACAAGATAGGAAAGTGTTAGCCAATCCTGAGCTTAGTTTTTGCAATATGTATGAGTTGATTATGTTCGAACTAGATAAAAGGCGACCGAGCTATCCATTAAAGTTGAAGTTCACTGTTCACTCATATTGAGCGTCTGTGTCTTCCTTCTGTCGACAACAGATTGTAGCTTCTAGAAACACCCCAGTTCTCATGTCTGCACTCTGCATGCTGTTGAGCTAAGCCTTATAAATAAGGTAATAAAACCACAGCTGCTGTTCCTCTTCTTTCTGCTTTTTTTGTGCTTTCCCCCTGCACTTTCCCATGTGATTGGCTTCAGGTTCCAGGTGGGACCTAATAGTAACTGAGTTGCAGGTGTGCCATCAGAGAGCTTCTTCTGCCTGGGCTGCTCTTTGGGGTAAGTGCTTTGTTTTTCCTTCAGTCAGTTGCAGGGTTCTTTAGGTGGGTCAGAGTCTATGGACTGATGCATTTTCAAGTAGAAACCGGTACGCATGTCTTTTTGAGGTGGCAACTGGTAGGATCTGTCATAGTAAAGCAATCTAAGTAGTAGGTGCCTGTATTGCACGCAGCTCTTCCTCAGGTGAGTAGTTATTACAGCAGTTTTACGGATAGTATGGTGATGTTATTTTGTGTGTTTGCTTTGTGGTTCTGGGTCCCTTATGATTTTTGCAGAATTACAGGGCTTTTTGTGAGTCTTTGCCTATATGTCAAATCTTATCAAAGTCACAACCTTGGTGGCAAAGTGATGGAGCAGGGTTTAGGAGAAATGTATCATGGAGGCTCCCTGTGTGAGCATGTATCTGAAAATGGCAGCATTGGGCATATAAGCAGTGGTCTTTCTCAGGGTTAGGGGCGGTTTGTTATATTTCTGGAGCTTTTGCCTGTGTTTGCTGTCTGTCGAGTCTTTAGACCATAAAGCCTTCTAGGCTTTATGTGCATGGAATTCACATATTTGAGGTATGTTTATGAGGGGTTGCCAGGTACGTTGTTTTTGGGAAACCGTGGGGTACGGTTTCTTGACCGCATAAGTGCAGTACTGCCAAGAGACTGAGCAGGGTCACCTTCTTCATCACTGAAGAATAAGTCTGTTGGGGCACATTTCAGCGCGGTGCTGCCCGGGCACATTTCTCAGTTGGAGCTACTGAGCAGGTGAGTTAAAGGAACCAGGAACAGAGAGGTATTGCACAATATGTTGCATTAGTAGTAGTGAGCGTTGTGCAGGAGGTGGGTATTAGCTCTGGCATGCTAGTGAATGCTGGTTCTCTGTTTTTGCAAGTGATGATGAACCTGTTTGACGTAATTCCATTTGAAAAAGTTCCAGTTACTTGACTGGTTGTGTTGTCCTTTTAATATTAAAAGCTGCAGCAAAAGCATGGGGATTGTTGCTTCTAGAAACACCCCAGGTCTCTTGTCCTCTGCATGTTGTTCAGGTAAAGCAGATTTAAAAAAAAAAAAAAAAAAAAAAAAGAAAGTGAAAATCTGCTGCTCCTGCTCTGCTCCTACTTTCTTTTGCTTTGTCCCTCCCCTTTACAATGTGATTGGGTTTGGGTGCTGGGCAGGGCCAAATGGTATATGAGCCCCAGGCATGGCATCAGAGAGCTCCTTCTGCCTGGGCTGCTGTTTGGGGTAAGTGTTTTGTTTTCCCTCAGTCAGTTGCAGGGTTCTCTAGGCAGGCTGGAGTCTATGGATTTCTGGATTTCTAAGTCCTTGGAATTCACTTAACAGAGGGATAATTAGTAGAGGTTGCTGGCTCACTGTTCTTTGCGATGGTGGGATACGCTTCTGTTTTTTGAGCTATATTTTAATCTCTAGATGTACAAACCTACTTGTGTAATTTTCCAGAGGACTAAAACCAGCTTCATTTCATGCTACATGTGGCTTGGCAGTTTAGATGCAGCGTTACCAAGAGCCTGAGCAGGGTTGTATCAGAGTCTGCTCTTTCCTCTGCAAAGGGTATGTCTGTGATTACCTCTGCAGGGGCTGCTGTGCGTGCACGTCTTTTTGGCATTTATGGATCTCAGATGGTTTTTTTTTTTTGTGTGTGTATGTTCTAAGGTTTTGTTTTTTTGAGGGGCAAATAGTGTGTGTGATGAGCATGGTTGACAGGAGGAGGTGGGGAGCTGCTCAGGACTGGTAGGTTTGGTTTCTCAGAGTGTGCGGCAGCCTTCGGGTGCGATGCGACTGATTGTTGAGTCTCTCCTTGGGTCTGCTGTAGAGCACCTGTTCTGACTTGCTGTTGCCATAGGGCTTCCCTATGGGGGGTCACTTTTTCTTGTGCCTTGTGTTGTGTGCTTTGTAGTGTTTGTGGCGTGCCTGTGTGTGTATGTGTTTGGTCTGGAGCTGTCCTGCCTGGCAGTTAGCAATGACAGCTAACGTGGCAGTGCATGGGTGTACTAATACATTGTCCGGACTGTTTTGGCAAAGACATCCAGTCTGCCTCTGGGCACATGCTGAAGGGCAGCTGTCACAGTATATCTGTTTGCACACAACTGCTTGTTTACCTCTATTCATTTAATAAATTGTAAAATTTAATTGCAATCCAATTTGGGACCCAGTCATGTATGACAACTGGGGGCTTGTCCGGGAGGGCTTTGGTTCCTGAATTCTTACTTTATCTAGGAGAGGTGCCCCACCATTTGGTGGCTGCTGTTCGAGTCAGGTCGGGACTAATGGCATCTTGAACCTGAATAAAGGTAAGCAAAGGTTTTGATTTTTTTTCAGTTCCCTTGCTGGCTGCAGCACTATATTTTGCCCGTAATTCTGCGTGTGAAGATCTGAATGAAGACAATGGAGTCATAAGCGTTTAAAGCGTATACTGTTCTGTTGGGTGGGTTTCGGTTGCCTGTGTGTGTAAGAGTGTGACTGAGACGGAATTCAGTTCCGAAGCGATTGTGGAGGTCTTCTAACCACGGTTCCAATCTCCTGCTAGGGACTTGGCCAGTAAAGGAACGAAGGGATTCCTATAGGATTTGTGGGTGGGTGACAGATCTTAAATCCTCTGTAAGACACTCTTATTAAGGTAACCAAGGGCTGTGGGAATTGCCACAGTAACATTCCTAGATGGGTCAGACAAAATTGAAGACCAGGGACCAGAAGAAAGGGAGCAAATTACCAGACATACCACCAGAAAGTCCATTAGGAATAACGGTTAGAAATTGGAATGAGAGGGGCCCCAGAAAAGGAAAAAGTAAATAAAAAACGGTCCAGTATTGTGTGCTAGAATGGCCAAAGGAGCCTTTAACACCACATATCTTTCAGCCTGCTTTTGGATCCTTTGAAGACTGTATTTGTCAGGCCTTAAATACACATGTTAATTCGAGGGAACCTTTTTGCTGGGAAGAAAGTGATTATGCAGGATTATGGATCAGGAGGACTTCATGTCCTTTTCCAGCCTCAATATTTACACTAAAAGCAGATAAGAAATTTGAAGAAGAAGAACAGGAAAAAGAAAAAGATAATATACGGGAGCCGTTGGATAACCTAACATCTCCCTATCCTAACAATCCACCTCCGGTGGCTGTGGTATCTCCAGCAGTACCACCGTTGCCCCAGCTTTCAACACCATCAGCACCAGAATGAGCCTGACCACCTGCTGCATGCACGAGAAGTAGAACTGCCGTATCTGAGAGAGCTCCTCTATATCCCTTAAGGGAGGTAACTGGTGTGTAACTGGGTTGGAGTTTTAACAGGGTTTTAATGGTTTCAGGGTTAGCGTGTTAGGGTTTTAGAGGTTTTTTTTTTTGGGATGGAGTGTTGCTATGTTTTTTAGGGTTAGGGTCCTAGGGTTTTATGTTTGGTCAGTTACTTAGGGTTAGTGTGTTAAGATCCTTTTTTATTTATTTATTTTTTTTTCAGGTTAGGTTCTCCACGGTTAGGGTTTTGAGCGTCCTAGTTTTTTGGGTTATGGTGCTGAGCATCCTAATGTTTTGTGTTAGGGCTTTGGGTTTTAAGCATCCTAATTTTTGGGTTAGAGTTTAGTGTGTCTTCATGTTTTCAGTTTGTGCTTAGAGCGTCCTAAAGTTTAGGGTATTGGTTTGTGTTTTGAGCGTCCTAATGTTTAGAGTTAGGGTTTTGAGCATCCTACTGTTTTGGGGTTAGGGCTTCAAGCGTTCTAATTTTGTTGTTTAGGGCTTTGAGAATCCTAATGTTTTGGGTTTGGGGTTTGAGCATCTTAAGTGTTTGGGTTAGGGCTTTTAGGCATAGTACTTCAGGGGTTTAGTGTGGTAAATAGTTTGGGTTATGCCTGTAGGGGTTTCGAAGTTTTTTAGTGTTAGGGCTTGAGGCTTTTTTGAAAGGCCGGTAAGTGCTTGGGTTATCAGTGAGTGCCGGTAAATGTATTTCTCGAACACTCGGCCTGTGATTGGTCAAGCCAGCTGCCTGGGGAATGCTGGTAGGCGTAGTTTTCCGGCACCGGGCTTCCGGGAGGCCATGTTAATTGCCCAGAGTATGCCGGGAGATGTAGTTCTTGGACTCTGGACTTCCGGGAGGCCATGTATGGTTCCCAGAGCATACCGGGAAATGAAGTTCTCGGACTCTGGACTTCCGGGAGGCCATGTTGGGTGCCCAGAGCATACCGGGAAAT
This sequence comes from Netta rufina, assembly GCF_964035555.1. Classification (NCBI taxonomy): domain Eukaryota; kingdom Metazoa; phylum Chordata; class Aves; order Anseriformes; family Anatidae; genus Netta; species Netta rufina. Next base: position 37,827,204 of record NC_140130.1, read on the forward strand.
GTAGTTCTCGGGAACTAGGGTTAGGGTTAGTGTTAGTGGTTAGGGTTAGGGTTAGAGGTTGGGTGAGGGTTAGAGGGTTAGGGTTAGGGTCTTAGGGTCGGGGTTAGGGGTTAGGGTTAAGGGTTAGGGCCTTTAGGGTTAGGGCCTTTAGGGTTGGGGTTAGGGGGTTAGGGGGTTAGGGTTAGAGGGTTAGGGTTTAGGGGTTAGGGTTAGAGGGGTAGGGTTAGGTTAGAGGGTTAGGGGTTAGGGTTTGAGGGTTGGGGTTAGGGGTAGGGGTTAGGGCTAGGGGTTAGGGTTAGAGGGTTAGGGTTAGGGGGTTGGGGGTTGGGTTAGGGTTAGGGTTAGAGGGTTAGGGGTAAGGGTTAGGGTTAGAGGGTAGGGGTTAGGGGTGAGGGTTAGGGGTTAGAGGGGTAGGGTTAGAGGGTTAGGGTTAGGGTTTGAGGGTTGGGGGTAGGGCTAGGGGTTAGGGCTAGGGTTAGGGCTAGGGTTAGGGTTAGGGTTAGGGTTAGGGGTTTAGGGTTAGGTCGGGTTAGGGTTCGGGTTCGGGTTCGGGTTCGGTGTTAGGGTTAGGGGTTCGGGTTAGGGTTCGGGTTAGGGGTTCGGGTTAGGGTTCGGGTTAGGGTTCAGGTTAGGGTTCGGGTTCGGGTTCGGGTTAGGGTTCGGGTTAGGTTCGGGTTAGGGTTCGGGGTTCGGGTTAGGGTTCGGGTTAGGGTTAGGGTAAGTGTAAGGGTAAGGGTTCGGGTTAGGGTTCGGGTTAGGGTTCGGGTTAGGGTTCGGGTTAGGGGTTAGGGTTAGGGTTAGGGTTCGGGTTAGGGTTCGGGTTAGGGTTTTTTTCGGGTTAGGGTTAGGGTTCGGGTTCGGGTTAGGGTTCGGGTTAGGGTTAGTGTTAGGGTTCGGGTTAGGGTTCGGGTTGGGGTTGGGGTTAGGGTTAGGGTTCGGGTTAGGGTTCGGGTTAGGGTTCGGGTTAGGGTTCGGGTTAGGGTTCGGGTTAGGGTTCGGGTTAGGGTTCGGGTTAGGGTTAGGGTTAGGGTTAGGGTTAGGGTTAGGGTTAGGGTTAGGGTTAGGGTTAGGGTTAGGGTTAGGGTTAGGGTTAGGGTTAGGGTTAGGGTTAGGGTTAGGGTTAGGGTTAGGGTTAGGGTTAGGTTAGGGTTAGGGTTAGGGTTAGGGTTAGGGTTAGGGTAGGGTTAGGGTTAGGTTAGGGTTAGGGTTAGGTTAGGGTTAGGGTTAGGGTTAGGGTTAGGGTTA